>NW_009705327.1:63576-77942 GCF_000703405.1 Apaloderma vittatum
GGGCCGTCAGCCTGCCTGGAACCACACAGGGAGCAAGGAGTGTGTCTTGTGGGTAGCGTGCCACTACCCACAGCAGAGACCACTGCGGTGTGCGGATGTGAGTGTGTGCATGTGCTTAGAGCAGCCTAGGCATGTCTTCTGGTCTTTCGGGTTAATTGATTTAGGAAGTAGTTAGGTTTTTCCTCCATTAGTGAGGCAACCATTCCTCTCTAGAGTTTACCCAGGGACACTTTCCAGTAACTGTTCAGATAACAATAAATGATGCATGAGCTAAAGATACTACGTCAATAAGGAGACATTGTATAATAAACAGGAATTGCATGAAGAGAAGGGAAAATAACCCCCCTAACTCAATTAATAAAAGTGAAATCCTCTGTATAAAGTGTAGAAAGCCAGAACCTTTTGAAGAACTGGCCATTTTTAAGAAGCATCAGTAATCCATCTCATCTATAATTTCTTAAAAATCCTGTATCCTGGTAACTCAGCCAAGGCAATACTTTACTATTGCCAATATACAGGAATGTGAGCAGTACCGCTTTGGATAGACTCAGAGCCCCACAGCATCCCTTAACATCTCCTGAGTGCCAGAAGCTGTTGGAGTCCTCTCACATAGGTGCACCCATCAGCAGAGCAAGCTGGTTGTGTTCCCATGTAGGGAGAACCCATCGCTGTGGAAGGACCAGCATATCTGAAGCCAGGCAGTTCAAAACTTTCACTTCAGATGATTTTAAGCACAGGTAGAGGTGTTTTAACAGAGAGTGTCAAATGGCTGCATAACAGTAAGGTCACACCTGCATGAGATAGGTGCTTTGCTTTGGCTTACTTTCCTTGTTGCAATGCACAAGTTGCTTCACATTAAAGTGTCAACTTCAACAATCTCGGTGTAATCTGGGGATGGAGTGACAGTGGGGGAAAAGGGAGTCCATGTCCTTCAGAAAGCCCAAAGGGCGAGAGACTAGAGAATCTGTTCAGCCTCCAAGAGATGCTTCTTTTTTGTGCAAGCTCAATTAGCCTGCAAAGCAGAACAAACACCCCTGCCACTTATTTCTTACTCCGCTTCTTTGCAGCTGCTAGGAAGAAAGCCCTGCTCTTGCAGACCTGAAGACATCTGCCAGAGTGGTGTCAAGAAGGAATTAATTATGGTGACAATTCTTACCACCATATGGTGGTCAGACCTGCTCAGGAAGGGAGAACACCTCTGTTTTCTCACCTTCTGCCTGAGGAGAAGCTTCATTTCTGGATAGTTCATGACAGGGTGACAATAAATGTAGAGGCTGTGCTTGCACATAGCCCTTCCTCTTCTCCCCTTAATCTTAGAGGCTACTGCCTTCCGGCCCACTGGGTGCTAAGATATTTCAACACCTTGCTCAGAAGGCGACTGAGATCACAAGGCAGGCCAGTGGCTTATTCCCTCTTGCAGGCCCTGTCCAGGAGGACTTTGCTTTGCCATTGCACTTGTCGCCTTTCTCTTTCTTCCTCTCTCCTCCACTGTTGTATCAACACTGTCTCCTGCTGTCCTCTCCCAGAGAGAAGTGGGGGAGTCTGGATGGCTTGAACCTCATCTCCTCCTCAGCAAGCCTTCAAGAAATCTTTGCTGTGGCCAGGGATGCTCTCTCAGGTCTGTGGTGATGGACTAGCCCCTGACAACATGGCTGGTCTTCACCTGAGCAATCCATCTCAGCAAGTGGAAGAAAATTTTCTGGCTGCTTTAGTTGAACAGTGCCATTGTCTCCTTAAAATCATCCTAAAATTTGGAAGAGCAGGAAGGTTATTCCTCTACTGTGTCACTTTCTCCCACACACAAGAAGGCCCACATTGCTTTTGCTAACCTGCTTTTCTGTGCTGTACTAGCCCAAGACCCCCCTTTTAATGAATTCCTCCCTGGTTTCTCATAACCTGTGGTTCAGGGGCTTTCTGAGCAGGAAGGCATGTGTTTCTTATGTTTAATAGCCTTAGGAGTTTTTTCTCTCATGAATTTGTCCAAATGCTTTTTGAACCATGTAAACATAAATTCATAGCATATTGTCGCAAGGAGTTCCCCAGATTAATGGCACCTTGTATTAAGAATTTCTTCCTTTTGTTTTGAACACCCATCATGTTAACCTCAACTACTCCCATCTTTATTCTCATAGGACAACAGCTGGGATAGGGAATGGACGTTCCTGGCTTGCCCTCTCTGTGCCACTTCTGATTTTATAGACCTCTATCAAAAACCGTTCAGCAAATTCTCAGCTGAAGAATTCAGCCCTTCTCAGGCAGACTGCATTGATTTATGCCAACTGGGGTTCTGGCCCTCTATCCTTACTCAAAAAGCAAGATGACCTTTAAAGAGTAGGCAAGCTTTGTGAAAACACTTTGTGTAGTGAAGGTCAGTACAGGTCTCAGGCATTTTCTGTTCCTGCAATGCATATGCACTGCTACAGTTTTCAGCTCAAAAATTTCTTTTCAAGACAAAACCAGCAGGACAAAGTATGTACCAACCCACTGACCAACAGCTTGTTACAAAGAAATTTGTTCCATGGCATTCAAGGGAATGTTTCAAATGAGACGATCAGAGTAGCTCAGGCTTAATACAGCTTTACATCATTAACAGTCAATGTTGGGCCAGAACAGCGGAGTAAGCTGTACTTATTGCTAGCCAGATAGTCTGCAATGGCCATGGAGAAAATAATCACTAAAGGCAAGAGGAGATTAAAGTGAGGTGACAATGTCTGAGTGCTCTTTTTTCTAGAAATTGTATATTTACTTGGCAGTGCTCACAGCCCATTTATTCACTAATACTCACAAGAGGAAGGATAATCCTTTTCCTTCAACAACCTGCTTATAGAAAGCCTTCCTTAACCTCAGCTCAAGTGACTGTGGGCACATGAAGCACCAAGCACACGACAGGAAGGGACTAGCCTTCTGCTTCACAGGTGACACCAGGAGTCAACGACACCGAGGTTCATTTCCCAACAAGGGCACGACTCCCAGTTTTCTGCATCCCCAAGGAAAGAGAGAATGAGCCGCAGTAAAAGCATAAGAAAAGCAAGGATGAAGCGGTGTTGTAGCTCCCTCTTAGTGCCCCAAGCTCCTTGGACATGCTGCCACAAGCCCCTCACCAGGGAGACCCTCACCAGGCCACTGCAGGGAGCACTTGTGGGAAATGGTGTCCCCGTGAGCCTTCCCTGAGGGAGGCTCTACTGCTAAAACAAACCTGCACATAGATGATGTCACTTGACCCCGAGGCTTCACCGTAGGTGTAGGAGATGCCGTGTTATCGATGCTGCAGCTTGCTTTTGTTCTCTAGGGTAAAATCACAATGCCGGATTCTGCCCTCATCAACGCCCCAACACCGAAGCAGAGAAAATCAAGCTCCTGCGGGCTATTGGCTTGTGCGAGATAAACCAAGGGCCATTTCCCCTGCTATTTCTTGCTCTGCCATGTGGATACATATATTGGAGAACACGTTACCCTGGGTGCCAGGCTGGAGATAATTTGCAGTACTGGCAACAGATGGAGGGTCCCTAACCCATAGGTGAAACCTGACATTTTTTGATTAAAGCAGTCTCTGAGTATGGCAGGTTTTCCTGCTAATGATGACAGCCACACACTTGAACAACCACTCCCCCCCGCCCCCATCCTTTCTTGCAACAGTCCTTATTTAGAAAATAAAAAGGAAACCCAAAGAGCTCAAAGTCTGCTAATTGTTAGTGCCTGCACTCCTCATCCACCTCCACAAACCTCCACAGTGCCTGACCTCCACCATGGCTGGCTGTGCTGTGCCTAGCCACGTGTGGTCAAGGAGCACTTTTTTGCGCCAGAAGAAAGATTCGGAAGGGGAAACGGCCCTTCTGCTGTGTTTGCAGGCACAGCTTAGCCAGCAAACTACACAAACCTGTGTCCGAGAAATACCGATGGCACCCTGCAGCGTGGCTAGCAGCGGGGAATGCAGCCAGAACATCCAGAGTGCAGTTGGGGTTTTGTCTCTGCAAGCCGGTGAACCCAGGGGTGCACTGAAACCAATCAAGCTGCTTACATCAGAGAGCAGAAACAAAAATCCTACTTGTGAGCATGGCTGGGGTGGGAGATGAGACATGGACTGCCTGCACCTGGCTCTGTTCACCATGAGGGATCCGCATAGGGCTGAGATCTTTGCTTATAAGCTACAGGCTGCTCACAATGACATTTCCTGACTCTGCCTAGTGTTTCCAAAGGAAGTCTCTGGTTCAGGGCAATTCATCTGCAAGGGATGCATTTATTTTTTTAGAGTTATGAAGCGACTCTCTGCCCTCTCTCAGGAACTACAAAAACTCAGATCTCTAGCGCGCTTCAAGGTGGCCCTAGGAAGACAGAGCACGCTTTTGGAAATGTAGGCTGTGATACCTAAAAAGACTGAGGCTCTTCACTGGGATGCAAGGACACATGTGCTCTCCTAGGCAGGTGGATATTTGGGGTGGATTGGCACTGTTGGATCAGTACTAGAAATAGAAACTCTTGCTTAAGTCCCTGGAGTCAAAACATCTGCTTCACATCTCCTGGCCCTGGGACCTCGAGCCCAAATTCAAGTGCAGCTCTCAAAAGCAACATAGACCTAAGTACTTCTAGAAGTAGTAAACAGAACTAGGATTTGTGCATGTACAGGGCAAACACTGCAATATTTTTAAAAGCTTTTATTTCAAAAGCACAAACCTTTCAAAACAACTTACAAGTAAGATATTCAGCAGCTGGACATTTGTAGGTGTCCATGCTTCCGTGACAGTTGCGTGTTCTCCAGTTTTACCTGTTAGGTAGTCCTGAGATGTAACACACCGTTGAGCTATGAAGTTCTCACACGGGGGATCTCTTTTACATGAAGAGAGTTACACTGAGGTCCCTTTACCCCTTCACCAATGGAAGTGGTGATACTAAAGTGCTGCTGTTACCTCTTTCAGCTTTTATCCATTAATAAGAACCCGAATAGACACTAATTCTAGTATTAGAGTACCTTTTTTTGGTTTAGCTTATGCAGCTTGTGAAGGGATTTTTGCTAAACTGATGAAACCTAAACCCTCAGCCACTGGCACCCTGGGATGTTAACGCTCAGGGCGGGAGATGTGAGTAGCTACACCTTAGTATCTGGTAAAAATACTGCAAATAGACAAGGACTTACTTTCAGCACCAGTTTATCCTCTCCATCTGTGTGGTCTCCCATGCCATACTCAGCCTCCAGTTTGACATAAAACTGTTCCCAGACTTACCTCTTCTAACCCATCTGCACCTCTTGGTTTCCCCATGCCTTGATCACAGATAGGGTTCTCTGATCCGGCCCTTGTTCACATGGCAGAGTTCTTGATGTATGCTGCTGCTCAGAAGAGCCTCTGGCCTGTTCCACTGAGTGTCCAGCCCTCCTAAAATTTCATCCACTCAAAACCATTTTTCTCATGTAAGTGTTTTTCCTTTCCTTCCCTTTCCAGGGACTTGAACCTACCAGGGACACAGATGGAGTGAGAGATGCCATACACGCTGAAACACTGGGAAGCCTACAGTGCCCTTGAGGGGTTGGAGAACCAGGAACTCCTGGGCTTCAGACCCCCACTTACCTCTGTCTTTTTGTACCTTTGGGTTGAATGCTTGGGTTTCCTATCAGATGCCAACCCAGTGGTTGAAAGCTGCTTGGCGATATTGCCGTTATTGTTTCACGTTGCCTTCCTTGATGGTGCATTTGATCTTGTGCTGAACGAACGCCTCCGTGTCTGCCGAAGCTGGCTGTCCCTCCCCACAGACCCCTGCCAGCTCTGATCTGCAGGGTGCCAGCTGTCACCCGCTCTGTGTCCCTCCTGTTGAGATGCAGGCGTATAGGGGCAGCAGCAGCAAAGGCACACAGGCAAAAAGACAGAGAAAGACATTCAGAGAGCTGGAGTGGCACCAAGGGAGCGAGGAATAGAGAGCGAGGAGAGTTCTTCAAAGAGGAACATCAAAGCATCAGAGACGGGGAGAGAGCTGGGAATGACAGATCTGGTTTAAAGAGCCATCTATCTCCCAGCTCTTACTATGTAAATTACTCCAGCTCACTGGCTGCCACTGCTGTGGAGGTAATTGCTAATATTTTTGGACACACCTTTTCTGTGCCAAGACACTGGGCCTTCTACCCCCCTCTCACAGCAGTGCTGGTGGCAGATGTCCCCCTCTGCCTGGGAGCTATGCTATCCATGGCATGCCAGGGCCATGACCTTCTGCTGGGGAAGGGGAAGCTGTGCTGGTAAGGGTGGGTAGCTGGCAACCTGCTCTTTAGTTGCTCCACTCTCCATCTGCCCTCCCCAGCTTCCAGGTCTCTCCACTGGTTTCTCACTGTGCCGAAGCCTTCAGTCCTGCCATCCTGTCTGCCCAAGTTACTGCACCGTCTCCTTCACATCTTCCTCCATTCCACTCCTTCCACTCCACACTCATCCTCTATTTCTGGAGGTTTCTTCAGACTCTGGCCCCTTTCCATCTGCCTACCTGAGTATAAGTCTTGCAGGAGGGTGCCTGCTTCCACAGTCTGAACAGCACAGTGGGGGGAAAAGATGCTGGCCAAGGCTGGAGTCAGCAACATTAAAACAAAGAGGCTGAGGAAACCCTCTGTGCTTTCTCTTATCAGGTTTACAGCACTTGAATCTCCCAGCTGGAATGGAGGCAGAACATAAAACCCAGTTCAGGGCCAAGTAGCTGGCTATTGGCTTTTGGAGGTGTCTCAGTCAGCCTGTTCTCCAAAGGCAGAGCTTCTTTCTTTTGGAGCAGAGCTGAATATATTGCTAATGTCACTGCTTTGAAGTGAGCTAGGTGAAAATTGTTGGGTGCTCACCAGAGACCTCCACTCTCACTCTCAAGAAGAACTGACTCCAAAACCAACTACACAAGCCCCAAGCCTCCTTTCCCTCCCCCCACCCTGTTGTCTTTACTAGAAACTGGATACCTTCTCCATTCCTCACAAGGACACGTCCCTACGGTTTCTTCACCTTTTTCCATATCTCAAGCACCCCTGAGCCCAGCATGAACTCTTTTCCCCATCCCTCCTTCTCCTGTTGCTCTTCACTGGCTATTTCTCATCCTGGGAAGAGCTAAATACAACTATGAGAGGACGCAAGTCTACTTGTCTCTGGGAGTCCTTCCCACCCTTGATAAAAAATCAGGGATAATGGCTCACCTCAGTCCCCATAGGAAGTATTGAATTTGGATGCACTGCCCCCCCAAGGGTTAAAATGTAACATGTTTTCTTCCCTAGCTTCATTTAGCTCTGTGGAGGGAACGAGGTCCTGCAATTCACCTTACGGGCTGAAAACGAGCGTGAGAAATTGCAGCCCAGAGGGTCAATTTTCCAGAAATACCTAAGTACCCAGGAACAGGGGCTTGAAATGAAAGTGTCTCTCGAGCCATCTCTTTTCTTCAGTGCTGTGGTGTGATAATAAGGTGCTTTTTATGTAAGTGACCTATTTTCCAGGGAAGCCAGTTCTCCGAGTGGGGAATTGGAAAATGACGAGTGCAGCAGTTTCATACTTTAATATGTTTTCATTCTCTGCGAGCAACAAGCAGCTACTGTACCCAGAGGATGGAGGAACTGTCTGCTCTCATCAGGGATGCTCCCTGGTGCCCACCCCAGACAGGAGGCAGAGCTGGCAGGCAGAGCTTTCCCCTCATACCTGCCGACAGAAAATCCTTTCCTCCCTTCCCAGCCCATTCTGGCTATTTTTATGTAAAAGCCACTAACGTGAAGCTGGGGGAAGAAACCAAGGAGCCAGAAAGTTGAATGGAGGGGGAATGGTGACCTGGCTTTGGGATGAGTTGGGAAAGAGGGGTCACAACTGGTGGTGAGCCCTGGCTGTCCACTGTGGAGCAACGTGGCAGGAAGGGTGGTCAAGCATGTTGAAGAGGGCAGGGGAGGCTGTAAAAGGGAGTGAGGGACAGACACCCCTGCAGGAGGCTGAACACTGAAAAGACACTGCCTGCTGGGAGACAAGTAGGTGTGCTTCAAATTTGATATCAGCTCAGAGCATGGCTTTAGGGCATGAAAGGGTCTGCTCTACCAGCTCAAGAAGAGTAGTTCTTCAGGAATCAAACTCAACTCACTGCAGTCTCGTATGACATGAGTGCCACTGCACACCAGAAATCAGCCCATTTGTGACCCGTCTCCTAACTAAAAACTGCAATAATCATAACACTGCATATGGAACAGCTGGGTTGCACAACCAGACAATGCTCACAGGGAAGACAAAACCAAATTGCTGAGACATGAGAAGCCCTGTAAAGGGCTATCCCATAACAAGAAGGAAAGCGTAAAGGGGAAGAACCAGCACAAAGCCTCTGTGTTGAACAGTTCTCACGTGTGACCAAATTCCTACAGTGTCCCATGTCATGCCTCTGCTCCCCATCATGCTTTGGAGAGCACAGTGGACCCCTTCAACTTCGGAGGGGACTCACACAACAGAAGAGGTAACGGCAGTTGCCCCTCGTCACTCAGCACTCCAGCATCACTCTCTTATGGGTGCCAGACAGGTGTCAAGCCACCCCGAGATGAGACTTGACCATCCTTTGCCAGCTGCCTTCTGCAACTCCTGTGGGTCTGTGCCCACTTCTGGCAGGTCAGGACAGGAGCAGCAGGAGACTCGACACCCTGCTCCCTCCCCAGCCACACCAGCCAGGCAGGAAAATGCAATTAGATTTGGTCCAGCAGTGAAATAGTGACAGCATTGTAATTCAATGTACCCCAAGGAGAAGAGGGAGAAGTACTGATCTCTCCCAGAGGAGCTCTCTTCATATTCAGGCATGCAGCATTGCAGCAGTTACACTCTGCTCACATGTTAAGGGTTCTCCCTTTGCTAAAAACTCACATTTTTAAAAATTAAAAGCTGTGATTCTGGCACGAGAGATGCATTCACCAGGGACAAGTTTGAGCTCACCAAGCTGCTGTGAATCAGTAGACCCCTTCGCCCCAAGGCATCAAGAGAGATTAAAAACCATTAGTACACTAGAAAGACAACAGCGGTTTAATCAAAACATCTTGGGAGCAGCTTATGAATACTGTTAGCAGGCAATATTTTCTAGTGTATTTATCTCTCATTAAGAAGGGCCTAACTTAAGCAGCTTCCTTTTGAGTTTTTGCTTTTTTGAACTTGAATTTGGTTTAATTGCTAGTGCACGGGCCTGGCTGGCCTTCTGTTCCTCCCGTATCCTTTGCTGTAGTTCGGCGTTCCTGATTTTTAGCCAGGATGCTGATTGCGGCCTCTTTTGTTTACTGGTTTCCTTCCTCTGGTATTTGCAATTCTAAATAAGTTGAATATTTATTACCAGCCCGTCATTTCATACCGCAGGCTAAGCTCCCCACAACATGCACACCCAGATGGGCACGTTCCTCCGTTCTGCCATGGCCCCACAGGCAGCCCCTGGGGACTGCCAGGGCCAGGGATGATACCTCTGCATTCACAGGCATTTGTCCAAAAGAGAGGGCCAAAACTGCGCTCACTGTGCGTGCTCCGGAGGGCTCTGCGGGTCTCGCCCCTTCCCACCTGGTCCTGACTGGCTGCCACCACAGAGGTCTCTTGTGCCACCACTGATATACGCTGCAAGCAGGCATGTAGGGGTTGGGGTCTGGTTCCTGCAGCCCTCAGGGGGCACAGCATCACTGCTGGGCTTGGTAGAGCCAGCTGCTGTGACAAGGTGTCCAAAAATATACGGGGTTGCTGCCATCACACAGAGGAGGTGAGTCAGGAACAGGCTGTGGGCTGAAGGAGGCTATTGCTGGTGAGAAAGACCTTTAATTTCCAGCTCTAGGATAAGGGCTGCCTTTGTTTGCTGGCCAAATCCTTGCTGCTGGCCTCTTCTCCTGGCTGAGCTGATACCAGCTGGCAGCACCATGCACAGACTGGGAGAAGCCATGCTGGGATTGTGTGAGAAACAGAGGCAGGTAGGGATGGTAAAGCTGATGTGATCAGGAATGTCTTCACAGGGGAACCAGGCTGGGATATCCTCACCACCGGGCTGTCGCTTCCCCTGTCCACCACACACGGTTGCAGAAAACAGCCCTGCTTTCCAGTACAGCCAGGCACGGAGGGAACGGGGCAGCCCAAAAAGGAAGCTGTCACAGAGCAGCATCCAGCAAGGTGGTACTCACTCTTGAACCGTGCGCCAGCTGATGGGTATCTGACCTGCGCCCTCCTTCCCCACATCTGAAAAGTGCGGAGTTCTGTACAACTAGCACAGAGCATGTCTAAACCGTGGGAGGTTATTTTTATGGGGTGCAAGTGACCTTCCTCCAGTCCCTCTTGCATCCACAATAAAGTACGCAAGCTAAAACTTCAGAATGAAAATACCTCTTTCTCTATAGCATTAACAAGTACAGAAACATCCCCTTCCTGAATTAAAAAATAACAAATTCCTCTTAACTCCCCAAAGAAAAATAAACAGAATCCAGAGCAAAGTTGCTGAAAACGGAACAGCATATTCTTCTGTCATCATTTTTCTGACAAAGTTGCCACGATTTTCACACCACTAGACCAATATATACCATCTAGCATTTGTCCAATCTTTTTTCTTTTTTTTTTTTAAATAACCCAATCACAGAGAAGCTTCTGTCAGTTCCCCAAGATATTGTTTTACAGCCCTGATCTCAGCACTAAGAAATTCTCCCGTTTCTCAGCCTACATGTTGTTACGCTTTATTGCATTGCTCTGGTTAGTCCAGCTGCCAGACATCCAGCACACCATCAGAGTGCTGCTCAGTTACACTGCCTTGACATGCCACCCTGTGACTCCTGTGAAATATAGGGCTGAAATTTAATCTACATGCCTGTAGCCCAAAGCTATTAAGACCAGGTAGTAGATTTATAACAACACACTTTTTCTCCTTGTCACTGGCCCAAGGACTCGGTGGCTGCACCTGCACTGCGGTGACCCCCCCGGACCCAGGTTGTTGCTTGCCTGTACTGCCTGCCTGCTAGGACACAGGAGGAGCAGCAAGAGTGGAGGAACCCTTGTAGGTGCCACCTATGCCCTGGCAGGACTCTCCCATCTTCCCACTAAGAGGTATCAGAGCAACAGGACAGCCTGGGATCTGTCCCTGGCAGACAGTGGGCACAGGGGAATTTGGGTTCAGGCTGCCCCAAATGGGGACAGCATGGTCACGTCTTCCGTCACACCAGGACCAAGTTTGTCAATATATAGCCATGCAGATGGTTGCGTGATTTGGGTGACTAACTGCATGAAGGGTTCACATTGAGCTTGTTTCCCACTGAGAAGCTCACCAAGCTGAACACTTATCTCTCCAGACAGGTCCCAGCTGCATGTCTCCATCCTCCTTAAAGTCACAGGACCATGAGAGGTTTGCAAGTTGCTGCAATAGTCATGCACAGCACGCTTTGGATCATCGCAGCAAATGGTGAATGTAGAGGGAAATCATAGCTTTCCCTCTGCTCATCAATGAGGCTCTAGGTATTCAAGGCTCTCAGAGGATGAGCTGGGCAACCTGCTCCCATCACCTGAGCCACAACTGCCCATTTCCTGCATGTTCCAGCCTCCAGGAGGCTGATCACCACACAGAAAACTCAAGTTATCTTATTTTTCAAGTCATAATACACCTTCTGGCTCCTTCATTGGATCCTGTTTTAGGAAGTCCTCAAAATTCCTGTCAGGGTAAGTCCCTGGGTAACCATAATGCCCCTGATGCTTTTGTACAGCAGCAGATCAGACAAACTCTTCCCTTAAGGAAGCTGCCTTTGTACCAGGTTGCATTTTCCCAGGAGCCATGAGACGGGCAGGAATCCAATCATCCAGAACTTCAGCATCTTGGGGCTACGAGTCAGGGGCACACAGAAGTTAACTGTACAGTCGAGAAAAGAGGATGTTGCGTGTGTCCACAACATTTTAAATTAATGACAGTATGGAGTGGCAGATCCCAGATTACATTGTGGCGTGCCTTAGCACTCAGAGAACCCACTCAGGCTTGTGCAGTGGCTTGCAAGGCACAGCCTGCCTCCAGTCCCAGGCCCACCACGAAAGGTAGCATCAGCTTTGCAGGTAAGCCCAAATTGCTTTGCAAACCTCTAGCAGCCTTGGAGGCTGGGATTAGCTGGCCTTGCCTCACTGCACAAGGCGTTTTGTCCAAGAATTAGGGACAGTGTGGGGAATTTCCAACCACACGCCAAAAACCCAGCTCCTTGGAGGCATCATCTAATCTGTACGCTTGGCTGCAGCTCTGGCGCTGGTGGGGCAACCCCACCCTGCAGACCTCTTGTCCTAATGAGCAAAGCCTTCTGCACATTTCACAGATCGGCCACATATAAACAAGTAGGTCATTGCTGTAATCTCTTCAGCTGGGTATTAAAAAGCTTGTCCAAATTTAAGCTCGGGGTGTGTCAGCCTTATTACTCCCGAGGGCTTCTGTTGTGTCTGGCAGAGACTGCTGAGGTTAATGAGCATTTCCAATGGCTGATGAGCACCCTGCCTCACGTTTTCTGACACTCCCTGGTCAGAACATGCCTGCAACAGAGCCCAAACTGCCTCAGTCCCAAGTGGACACTGGACAAAGAGGCTGCTTTCTTCCAAGCACAGAGCTCTCAGAGTCCGCAACGATTGACTCCCAGGCTGCTGTCAGGAAGACAGAATTTTCTAAAAAAAACACTGCCTTGCATTTAGCTGCAAAGACCCTGATTTTATCAGAGTACGTGGTGTGTGAACACGCGGTGACTGATGGCGCGTTAGCGTGAGAGGGCACTTAGCAGCCCAGCCTCTAGAAACCCGAGGCCTGTACGGGAGCTGACTCCAGCTCAATATTGCGCAGCAAATTGAAGGTGCTTGTTGCACACAATGCAGTAATTGTATCTGGGTCTAAATGAACTCCACAATCACTCCTCAATATAGTTATTATTACAGTTAACGGGAAGCTAACACCAGCTACTGTTCCGAAATGTACTCTCTCCTTGTCTCCTGATTGGATACCATCACTCTCTTGCTCCTAACAGGGTTTGTTTTCTGCAGCCTCCATTCATTTTCTTTGCAACAAATATAGCTGCCTTGTTTTGTGACTCCTTCCTCATTGCATCAATCTAATTCACATTTCTCTGGCTCCATCCCACAGGCACCCATAGCCTCCAAAATGTGAACACCAGGCCAAGAATCAAAGCTGTAAATTTTCACCTGGCAAACGTACATCCAGATGCTATCACTCTAACACCACTGTGGGCATCTGGCACTGGCCAAAACCCATTTACAAGTCAGTAGGTGCTTATATACAAAGAATGAGCTGATAACAGTTTTTCCAACATAAATCCCTTGCTCTGGCATTTGAGAGGATACTGCCATAAGATTGCCTATTGTGGTCTACCGAGTCCAGAGATTTCCTTGCTCTACCATTCTTCCCTAGCATGTAGGTCAGTATTACTAAGGAGGAAAGCAAAGCCCCTGAGCTTTGTGGCTTTTGGGGGGTTACAGAACAAGCTGGTGTTGCACAAACCCTGGCCCTTCTTTTCCCTGAATGCAAAGCCTCACTTTCGACTTTTGAATGTTCATTTTCAAATACAGCATCTCTCTTAAGGAAAAGACAGTTAAAGATTCAGAAATCAACATGCTCTGGCTGAGATTTTCCTCTGAGGTACACACCGACCTTGGCTTCACCTTAAACAATATAGATATTACCATAAAAGTTGCTGTTCGTCTCAGCACTGAAAATGGCTAGCAATTGTCAGATTTTGCCCCCATTAGGAAGCAACAGGAGCACAGCTGACGTGACCCTAGGAGGTGGATGGGTGCGTTGGCTGGTGATAGCCCATGCCATCCCCCTTGAAGGTGCAGGTGGAGCTAGTGCAGGGCTCACCTCCACAGAAACGGAGCTGGGGGGAGGATATTCACTCCCATGGCTCCCAACCAGAGGGCAGTTTAGGACATGGACATTCCCTGTCTCTGACGTTAGAGGGGACAAATGTGAGAAGAACCCTGCCTATCATCTGCAGCCTACATCCTAGGACTGCTGTCCCTGTACCCTGCCCCTGCACTGTCCCCGCAAGGGTTAGAAAGCCAGCGGGGAGCAGGGATTGTGGGACTATAACCACCCTTCCCACCCCTCCACCCGCAGCCTGCTCCACACACGCATACGGGGAGCACCCAGGACTGTTTGGGGCGCACGGAGAAACAGAGCTCGCATTTCCTACTCATTTCAGGCACAGGTGGGCAGGTGCCCAGGTGCCAGAGGTGGGTGCTCTCATAGCCCTCACGGGTGGGATGTTACAGCAGACCAGGCTGTGCAGCCATCTCGGCCGCGGAGCGCTGCTGAGCCCTTCACAAAAGCACTGACTCCTCTGTGTCTACAGAACAGAAATTACGGGCAAAACCAGCAGCCCCACGGCTGGGAGCGCAGGGCTCAGCAGCCCCAGTGCTGACCGG
>NW_009705327.1:78029-116018 GCF_000703405.1 Apaloderma vittatum
TGGCAGCTGTATTTGCATTTCCACGGCTTCAGCTGCCTCCGCCTGTAAGGAACCACCGGCTCTCAGTGGTAGAGATGGGCACCAGCAGCGAGGACCGCAGAGAAGCAAATCAAAAAGCAGCCAGCTGGAGGGTGGGAAAATGCGGGGACTCTTTCTGACAGCCGATGGCCAAGTGTTAGCAACAAAGAGAAGAGGACACCGACCTGCATTTTTCCCTGCTCTGAGTAGGGGACTGGGCATTTGTGCACGTAGAGTGCGAAGGGTGCCGACACCAGCGGTACCGGGCAGAGGGGCTGTGTGGTGGAGTGCAGCAGCGAAGGATCAGACTCTCGCAGCTGGCAAGGGAGCCTCCAAGGGAGATCATAGAATCACAGAATGCACTGAGCTAGAAGGTACCTTTAAAGGTCATCTAGTCGAACCTCTCAGCAGTGAGCAGGGACATCTGTAACTAGATCAGGTTGCTCAGAGTCCCATCCAGCCTGACCTTGAATGTGTCCAGGGATGGAGCCTCCACCACCTCTCTGGGCAACCTGTGCCCATGTTTCATCACCCTCATAGTAAAGAACTTCTTCCTGATATCCAGTCTAAATCTACTCTGCTCTAAAACCGTTGCCCCTCATCATGTGGAGAAAGGAGTTCATTCTGAAACCAGGAAAAAGTTTCATAAGCTGCTTCCCTTGTAAAGCAGAGGTGGTGCACCGTGGTACCATCTGACACCCCACTGGAGCAGTGTGCATGCTACAATTAAAACAGCAGGCTGCCCAAGCAAAGCCTACTACCTACTGCTTGGGCTGAGACTTGCCAGCCACTGGATCAAGAGCTTCACGGCGCTCAGCAGTGGCTGGGTTTCATCAGAGACTTTTTCCTGGGCAGTTCTCTGTAGGAGCTAGCCCAGGCTTGGGAGGGATACAAGAAATTGAAGCAACTTGGGTCATTGGCTCCCTCTGGCTGCTGGTGAGACAACCCTGTAGTGCCAGACAGTCAAATTAATTAAGCAATGCTCAGGGGACCAAATAATTTGCGCCAGTGTGATTTGTCTGACTGCGTGGGATGGACATGCCATCAGCTCTTTTGCCTATGGAGGCAGAAAGGAGCCAGGCAGCGATGGCTGGAAAAGCCAGACTGCAGAGTGAGGCCGAGAGAGAAGAAGAACGGAGAAAAGACTGCATTGACATATGACGATTCTGGCAGTGGCGAAGACAATCACTGTGTGCGACATGTACCTCATGGCATCAGTGCAAGGCTTGATTAATCAATATGGGCCCTGGGAAGTTCAGGTGCTAAAAGAACAAGGCAATGACGCCAATCCTGTGACCACAGCCACCTGCAACGTGAGCTACCCTGGGGGGGAAGGGAAAAAAAAAATCCATTTTATTTAGATCAGAGCAATGCCAATGGGCTTGATGGATGCAGGAAGAGGAATTGCACCTCTATAGCCCTACTTCAAGAATCTTCTTTGTCTGTTTTGGGCACAAATAAGACCAGAGAGATCATTTTGACAGTGGTAATGAGATTGCTCAGAAAATGGACCTGTGAAAATTGATTTCTGAGCTCAGTTTTAGGGGTAGAAAAAAAGAATAATTTCAGGTTGTCCAGAAATGCAGATTTTCCAGTTTGCTTGCTGACACCTACAATGGAAAAAAAATAAACACTGTGGGCTGGCTAAATCCTTGCTTTTGACACAAAAATTCAGTGCCATTTACTTCATTTTCAGGGCTTGAGCTTTGCTTTATGCTTTTTTTTTAAAGAAAATAAAATCATATTTCAAAATGAAGAAGTGAAATGTTTTGTTTAGAAACTGTTGGAATAAAACATTTAGATTGAAAAAAAGCCACCCTCCATTATTTAAGCCCAAACTATTTGTCGAAGTTGACACGCATTTGCAAATGGATGCAGTTGCCCTGAAAATTGAGAGGGTTTGGGTTTTTTTTTTTCCTTCCTGATAGCTGCTTCGGGGGGTGAAGGGAAAATAGCCTGTTTCTGTCTTGGAGTTGATTTGTTCTTGAAGCTCTTTAACTCAGCTGGAGTCAGAAACGTTCATGTTCACTGTTGGAATGACGAGGCTGTGAAATCAGCCTGGAGGCACTGGGTGACAAAGGTGCGCGGCCCCAAAGCAGCTCCTTGCACTACGCTCTTGAACAGGCAGGGCTGCAGCCCATGCTTTTGCTCTGCTGTCCTAACATCCCAGCATGTTACAAAATTTGGGGCTGCACATAGACACCTGTCGGGAAAGCCTGTGGGAGCCAGAGCTCCCTGGAAACGCCGTTTTGCCACAAGGGATGCAAAAGCATGTTTTTTCCGAATAGAGCATCTCATCAGAGCTCCCCCTCGGCACAGCCCCCCTGTGCCACACCACTCCACCCGGCTGGGTGGCTTTCGTCAGGAGGAGAAGTGGCAGTGAGGTGTGAAACCCCGCTGCAGGGTTTGGTGATGCAATCCCCCTGCTCTCATGCCTCTTCCTACCGGGAGGGCAGCAGGGCAGCATCTTTTTTTTTAAGGAAATGGTCTTCAGCACTTATTCAACCTTTCTGCTGTTTATCCTACTCTTGTGCTTCTAATTAAGCTCCTTATTAAAGCAATTAATTCTCCAAACACAAAACAGCAGTGAGTGAAAATTATTACCAACCAAAGTCTGTTTGGTGGAGTGCGGTAAATGAGTTGTGGAGCACTCTAGCTTAATCCTTGTCCCCCTGGATAAGGATTGTTACAAGAAAGTCTTCTCCCACCGCTGAGTGGTTTATTTGTTTTGACTCAGCAGAGGACAAGGGCGAAGAGAAGAACAGAGACTCTCTTCCCCTGGGAACAGTGCTACAGGGGCCTCCAAACCTCATCCCTGACAACACAGGATGGGCATTGTCTTAGTTTGTGAAGTGCTGTGTACATTGCAGTTTAATAACAAGCTCAAGATTTGGGGCTCCAAGGCCTGAGGGCTGCTCTTCTACACTACCGTAAGAGCTGTGCAAAAATAAGACAGGAGGCCATCCCTCCCTCCAGAAGCCATTTCTTCCTCTCCACACCCTTCTCACCTCAGACTGTCAGCTCTCCTAGACCTCACCCTGGCAATAGCTGGGAGGAAGTAAAGCTTCTTCTTTTGCTGTTTAGATGTGATTATCTTTTACAGAATAAGAAATCTTCTCCCTACAAATCTACCTAGTACAGCTAGTAAAGGATTTGGAGCATGTGTTGTATGAGGAACGGTTGACGAATCTGGGGCTCTTTAGCCTGGAGGAGACTGAGGGGGAGACCTTATCGCTCTCTACAACTACTTGAAAGGAGGTTGTAGCCAGGTGGGGGTTGGTCTGTTCTCCATAGTGGTTAGGTGATAGGACAAGGGGAAATGGCCTTAAGTTGCACCAGGGAAGATTCAGGTTGGATATTAGGAAGAATTTCTTTACTGAGAAGGTTGTCAGGCATTGGAGCAGCCTGCCCAGGGAGGTGGTTGAGTCGCCACCCCTGGAGGTGTTTAAGAGACCGGTGGATGTTGTGCTGAGGGACATGGTTTAGTGGTGTTGATAGGGCTAGGACAAAGGCTGGGCTCTATGATCCTGAAGGTGTTCTATGATTCTACCATTCCCAAAGGCAGGCTGTGAAAAGCCCTACCCTTTATTCTGGTCACCTCCAAAAGAAAAGAAGTGGAGAAGAAACAGCAGCACAAGAAGGATGAGAAGGAGCTGGGGCTTACAAACACCCATCTAACATAAGGAGGAAATTCCTCTGTACTCTAACTGTCCTCCTTAGAGCATCCCATGGTCTGCCTGAGCAGCAGGGCAGTGAGAAACATTTAGTGTGGTGGGTGACAAATGTCCTCACCCTGTTGATACCTGCTGTGTGGTATTCAAGACTACCTGCTCTGTTTTAGGGCAGACCCACTTGACTGACTAAAGCTTTCTTTCTCTCCATTGAGCATCTTCCTCCCCACTCTGGACCTGCTGAAACAGACAAGGCACCTTTCCCCAGCAAGCATTAGGCAACTACAGTGCCTATCAACAAAACCGAGAGAGGATGAGCTCCAGCACCAGTGAACCAAAAACAGTGTCAGCAGCTATGTTGCCCTTTAACTTTATCTATCCCTTCCCCAAAGCTTTTGTGCTCTGGCTCTATCACGGCGTAACCTCCAGCTGGCCAATATCCCTTTCCCACCACATGGCCCCATTTCCCAGGTGAATGCTCCCTGCTGTGCTTTGACAGACAAGCTGGCCCCTGAACTGGGAGTTGCCTCCGGGCCAGTTTGTCGCTAGTCTGGAGCAGGATTACCTATTCCTGCCTCCAAGTTTCTTCCCCAGCTCTACTTTCTCCAGCATCTGGACACAAACAACCTATAAAGAGAGCATCACCCATGCAATTTACCTTGTCACAGCCCTGCTTCTGCATCAGCTCCAGCTCAGGCGCTGTTCCATGGAGAGGGGTGGATGCCATGGGAGATGGATGACAAGCAAGCCCTTGCACCAGCTCAGGAGTGCTATTTTAATTATTGGGCACACAGGGAGCACTCCCAGCCCACTACAATAGAAGTGTGCCTTCTGCCAGGAGGGAGCCACTGCTCTCTTTGTGCCTAAGGACGTTATAATAGACTAGACTAGACTAGTTCGGTTGTAAGAGACCTATAGCCATCATTTAGCTCAACTCCCTGACCACTTCAGGGTGAGGAGAAGCATGTTCTTAAGGGCATCGTCCAAATGCCTCTTAAACACTAACACAGATGAGGCATTGACCATCTCTCTAGGAAGCCTATTCCAGTGTTTGATCACTTTCTCAGTGAAAAAATGCTCCCCAATGCCCAGTCTAACCCTCCCCTGACACAGCTTTGAACCATTAGCAGGCCCAACTGGCAATTCACATTGCCCTCAATCAGACTGCAAGCCCAAATACCATTTTGATTAATTGGAGGCTGCTGGAAAGGTCAGGGGTTTTGGAAAGACAGCCCAGGATACTGCCACAGCCCAGCACCCACAGGTGAGGCAGGGATTCATTTATCCTACTTACCTAACCTTGAGCCATAAATGTTCCAAAGGAGCTGAGGTTTTCCCCTTCTCCTACTTTTACCCCAGAAGCAAACACAAAGCATTGTCCTTACCCCACATAACTGTGCAGGACCACAGCACAGCCGTGCTGTCACTGTGCCACCAGGACATAGCAAAAGGGGACACATCTCCAAAGATTAACAGGCTCTCTGGCCAGTTGGGAGCAGATGCAGCCCCTGAATCCTGTGCAAAGACACCCTGCCAGCAGGTGAAATTCTCTTGTGGATTTCTACTGTCTGAACACAGTCATTCAGGGGGAAACTGGGCTGACACATGGCTAGCACAACATGGGGGGACAGCAATGTGTGACAGACTATGCTGCCTGCTCCCTGGAAATGGTCCTGCCTCTTGCTCCAAGCACAGAAACAATCTTTAACCCTTTTTATGGCTATTTCTGGGTACTAGATGTGGAGCAGTAGTGCAAGGGAAAAGCTGCAGAGGAGCAGGCTGCAGCAGGGCCAAGCAGGTGTCCAACCTCCAGCATCCCTCACCAGGTGCTCGTCTTGTGCATTAGCTGGACAGGATGCTAAGCTGCAGAGAGGCCACCTGCTACTGATAGTGTTGTTGCTTTTCATTTGCATTTGAGAGAAAAAAAAAATGGTCCACTGCTTCTTCTAGTCACATGCTTTGGGCTCCTTGGGCAAACATGAGATGGGAAATCTCCATGGATCTGTAGAAGGCAAGCCTGTTAGGCAGCTGTAACTAGAGAACAGTGAAGGGGAAGATCTGTGAGGCATTAAAACCACATGTTGAAACCTGTCCTATCCGTGGCCATTTGGATCAGCTTGTCACATGTTCATATCGTCCTCCAGCCACTGCAGAAAAAAGCAAGAAGGAGGCACCAAACTCTGGAGCCCCCTGTGCCGTGATGCTGACACAAGTCAGCTCACGGGCAGAGCCCTTAGGTAAGTTTCCTACTGGCATCTCATGCAGCAGCAGGGGGTCCAGTTGAGACCCCTGCTGTGCACCACCAACAGCTCGCAGATGCAGCTCGCAGCTTCAAGTTGCAACAGGGCAAGTTTAGGCTGGACATTAGGAAGAAAATCTTCACGGAAAGAATGGTCAGAAACTTGAACAGACTGCCTAGGGAGGTGGTTGAGTTGCCATCCCTGGATGTGTTTAAGTGTCGCTTAGATGAGGTGTATGGTTTAAGGGTGAACTTGTAGTGTAGGGTTAATGGTTGGACTTGATGATCCCAAGGGTCTTTTCTGACCTGAATTGTTCTATGATTCTATGATTCTATGCAGTCAGCTCTCGCTTGACTTACAGGGGCCTCTTTCTCCCTGGAGAGGGGTGCACAGAGGAGCATGGCCTCTGCCTGTTCTGTACGTGCAGGAAAAGGGCTTTGCTCTCCTTTGCCTGAAGATATCGCAGTCACTAAACTGGGAGACAGAATAGGGCAAAACCCATCTTCAAACCACAAAGACATTCTCTCCTGTCTTTTGGGTTTGACTGTAGCAGCCACAGCTCCAGCTTTCCATACCTGTCTCTTACGCATCCTCCAGATTTTTCCTTGCAGAGCACCAAGCAGAAGAACTTCTCAGAAATGCTTTGTGAGTGCCTAGTTCCCCCACTGTTGACTCTGTCATGTCTGGGATCCCTTTTCCACAGAGGTTTAAGTGACCTTCCCAGTGATTTGCTTTCTCATGCCAGGCAGAGCCAGAGCATGGCAGCAGGGGATCTGCCTCTCATGGGTGCCCCAGAAGTTCTGAGTCCCACCTGCCCCTGGCTGCCAGGGACTCCCTGCTGTCTGCAGAAGACTTCCTGCCCATCTGCACCACCAAGCTCCCTGCACCACCACGACAGGCCATCAGCACGCACCACACGTATCCTTGAGCAGAGAGGTGTCAGCTCCTGACTTGGCATCAGTCCAGGAGCCTCTCTGATTTTGGTGGCATTCAGGAGATTGATGCCAGCCAACGGACTGCCCTGTTGGATATATCAGTGCTCAGGAAGATGGTGCTTTTCTTTCACTGCCAAATGGATGATCCCTTTCTCAGGCTGCCAGCAGAGAGGCTGGTGCTGGGAAAAACCTCCTTCAGCTGAATAATCCCACTCATCTGTCTGTCAGGAAGGGAGAGAAAGCAGTAAAACCCTTTGGGCTGTCAGCCAGGTGTTGTTGTACAGCAAGCAGCTGGTTGGCTCTCCCCCAGTGACAAAACTGCAGCAGCCTTGGCACAGGGAGCAGGAGGATGCTGTGTATGCTGAGTGCCAGGTGATGCTTGGTCCTTGGTGTTTGGGAGAAGGAGGACCATGCTCTTCCAAGTGCTGCTGCACACCAAGGTGGATCAGAGCCATGCCCAGCTGTATCCCCAAGAGTGGAGTCACATCGGCAGTGAGGCAACACCATCCCTTCCTCCCTCGCCACAGCACTGACAAGCCTTGCAGAGCACTTGTGACCAGAGCCAGGAGAGACATGGGCAGTGCTCCTGGGTCAAGACTTTTAATGAGAAAGTGAGCTGTTGGAACAAGCCTGGGCATTAGCTCCTGTACAAAAAAGTCTGGAAATACCAGTGCAGCACCAGTGCTTCCTTCACCAATGTGTCCTGCATGGCTGTGGGCCTCCAGCTGCATCTGCAGATGCTGAGAAACCAGGAGGCAAAGGGTAAGCACCCATGGGGCAAGCAAGCCCCAGCAACTGACAGGACATGCTGCCACGTAAGGAGTGGAGTGGAAGAAAGGTGGCCAAGTAAACCAGCCGCCACTCTCGTCTTCCTTCAGGAGGGGATCCAGCCAGCTGGTTGCCTCCTTGCCCTGGGGAAGAGGCAGGAGCAGACAAGAGCTCCTCACATGACTTTGAAGTGCATTACAATAACCTAGAAATCAAAGAATCACTACTTTGAGAGGCAAGACAATAGCAAGGCACTCAGTCAGCCTCCGATCTCCTGCAGCTCTAATTGACCTCTGCAGAAAACACAGATGTACTGCACTTCTAGGAAAAAGAAAAAAAAAATGCCTCGGTGTAGTCTTGGATATTCCCAAGAGAAGTAATAGCCAGAGAAATTTGGTTGTTCACATCAATCCGCAGGAGGTTTGTGTCTGCAAAGACGTTTTTATTGGGTTTCTAGTTGATACGAAATGCATGCTCTTTGATGTGCATTTTTGGGTCAATGCACACCAACGTCCTCTAGGTCCCCTTTTATCCTACCTCAGCTAGAGAACCATTTCTGATGGGAGAACTCATTTAAAAATTACTAAAATGTTGATCTCCATCTGTACTCTGTACCTGCTCCCCCCAGGGAAATGGGCCCCAGCAGACATCCCAAGAGGTTTGCTGCTGCCCTGTGACCACAGCACTGCAGAGGGACAGGAGCAGTGCCAGTCAGCACTGGGGAATTGGGCAAGTGGGAGCACTTGGTGCCCCTCACACACAGGAGACACGTTGGGTCTTCACAGGCTGCCACTTTGCACAAATGCTATGGCACTACCTCCTGGTGCTCCATATTTCTTCCCATTGCCGAAGCGTTTTCTTCCCTGTTGCAGAGGAGGTTTGCCAGCTGAATATTGAGGCTGATTTTCTTTACATAGATGCTGGGTTTTTTTCTCTCTATTAGTGGTCTCTGGAGGCTCCCAGGCCAATTGTTTGAGAGCATATTTTATAGCTACATATGACAGCAAGGAGAGAAAATATGCTAGTATACTTTCAACACGGCAAGAGAAACACCAGGTGAGACTGTGGGAAAGAAAGGCAGCAGCTTCTCAGAGGCAGCAGCCTCACAAAGGAGAAGTAGCTATGCACAGGCAAGGACAGCAGGCCACCAGCTATGACGGTGCCATGCCAGGCTAGGAAGGGGCCAGGCTTGCTGAGTTTTTCGTGAGAAGCTTGGCTTTCCCTCATGCAAATAGTGGATTTCTGATGGAAAGAGGCAGTGGGGAGGCATGGGGAAACCGCAGATCCTCCTGGTGAGCTTGTTCGGTGTCCCCAGCTGTAGGCACCAGAATGAAGCGCAACCAGCCACAGGACAGTGTGAATACCTTGCGTTCACAGCTAGGGATGGTACCTGACATCATTTCAGACTCAAAGGGGAGACATCCTTACTCCCTTTGCCTCGAGACGGCACTAGGGGGGAGATTAGCTGCTGGGAAAGGATGAAATCATAGGCAACTGGTTTCTTGACAGCTTTTGCGGGTCAGATTACCGTCAGGATAAAGAATATTGTAGGCTGAACTTTCCCCACACGTAACAACTGTAGATAACTCGGACAAGCCTGAATCTTTGCACACTTCTCAAACAGATAACCCATGAGTTACATGCATGGAGGTACATCAGCGTCTCTGGTTTCAAAGAATTCAAAAGGTGAAATCGATTCTGCATGTGTTAGGAAGCACTGAGAGAAGGATGTTTTAATTTCAATCACTGCTTACATCTTGTTCACCATTCCAGCCCTGGGAAGCACGCAGCCTCCTCATTGAAATGCTTTTCTTTCCTTGCATCTTCATTCATTAAGCAAGCTGTCGACAGAGGCCTGCAAGCATAAAGCCCAACCACAGCAGTGGACTTGGGAGAGTGCTTTATTTTTAGAAAGGAAAACCTCAACACTACCATATTTCTCTGGAGAACTAACTCTAGAACCACTACTGGTAAAAGCTGCCTTGAAATAAAACTATTTTTAACGATGGCGTTTAGTGGCAGTTTCAAAAGCCCAATGCTCTTGCAATTCTGTCAGAGGAGGGGAATGCTTTTGGGTTAAGGCACCCAGGACCAGTGAAGGACTGTGGAGGAGGCAACATAACTGGCCTGAGCTTGCCCATCACCGCTCGGAGCAATCTGTGATGCCTTTGCTCACAGGACCCAGCATTTCCTTCTGCATTGCGTAATGCACCGAGAGCTCAGATTCCTAAGTGGTTTGCAGTGCACAGTCCTGTTTTCTCAGTAACTCCTCTCATTATAGGCCAATTTCAACTTATAAATTAATTTATAAGCCAGTCCATTTGTGCAAACCATCTTGCTGGAGGCAGACTTCTGCCTTTCTCCATCTCTCTCCCCACTGCACTGGAACCCCAAATAAGGACAAGCGCATGTGAATCCAGGACATCTCTTGCCTATTGCCTGTGTGGGGCAGGGGCCAGCTCTGGGCATAGCTTCGTCCAGAAGCCTTGGACAAAATCAGAAAGGGGCTGTATGTGGCCAGGCCCCAGCCCCTTGGCTAAACCAGGCTAACTGGGATGGGTCACCAGGTTGGCCCGAGCTGGAAGCTGGCCCTGGGTCTCTAAAGATGGGCCGTCAGTCACCTCTGCCTCCGTGCTGCCAAGGACACATTAACCGCAAAGCAGTGGCCAGGAGGAGGGGAGGGCGATCTCTGCTCTCTGGCAGAACTAGCACTGGGACAAGCCCCCGGGAAGCACTGCTGCCTCCCTGTCCCCAAGACTGCCGTCCTGGGGCACAGCCGCCTCCCCAAAACCCGCTTTATTTCCGGGAAACCCCAGCAGATGGTGCCAGACAGTCAGAAACCCTCCGGGAGTCCGGCTCAGGCTCCGCTGGGGACCCCGGCAGCTGCCGCTTGCCTCCCCGCTCCTGACTGCCAGTCGGGGTGGAGGGAGCAGAGGTATGAGATTTTGGGGAGGCCCTGCATTAACCGCTAGTAAAACCGCAGAGGCTGTGGGAAGGTCATCACCCACCTCTTTTAACCCAGCTAACGCTCCTTGGCCAGCATCATGTTGTTTCCAATGTTTTCTTTTCCAGTGCGACATTCAGTCCTCTGAGTGACCAGAGCAATGAAGCTCCCCTCTCCTCCCTTCTCTTGGCTGGCTTTGCTCTGGGCAATTTATCTCGATCCTCAGTGTAAAATTTTCCTTTGCACCATTTCATCCTATTATTCCAGAATAAATCAGGATAATTTCCATGTCGAATGCCAGCAGAGGAGCACCAGAGCAAGGGGGGGGACACAGAGGGGAGTTTCAGTGCAGTCAGTTAAGAGACTTTCCCCTGCACCCAGACGTGGGGACAACGGGCCCTTCCTGCAGACCACAGGGCTCCCCACAGATGCCTGGGGCCCCCAGACTTCTCTCCAGGCAGGACTGTGCCAGGGGCTGGTGAAGATGCAGGAGGCTGTTTCAGCGACAGCCTGAGAGGGTGACTCAATAGCCAGTGCTGCTGGGCTGACCTGGAAAAGCAGCATCCTAAGGTGATCAGGCAAACAGAAGAGCAGGCAGCTCAACCATCCTCCTCCTCCTTCTTGTAGGGCTTGTGGACTGGAGAGAGGTTCAAAGTGCAGCAGGATCCTGGGGGAAAGCAGTGCATCAGACAAAAGAGAAGAGTCTGCTTGACCTGAGTGTGCCTTCTAAGTAAAAAAACATCCATGTGTGACCCACACACTGAGGGTGGGTCCATGTCACACAGCAAGCACTAGGCATTTCCCCACTAAGCCCAAGGTTTTCAGCTGCATGTGGAGTCCAAAATGCTTCCCAGTGGAGGACACTTCCCCTTGTGTCAGCAGGACTGCCAGCAGACAGCAGACTCACCTACCTCAGACCCCGAAGAGCAGGACACACATCCCCAGGGACTCACACAGCAAGGACAGAAAACTGCTGGCCTAGAAACAGCCACACAGGCTTTGGTGCTCCCAGCTGGTGGTGATGCAGTCACAGCTAAACAAAAGTCAGCTTCTAAGTTACAGAGCAGAGAGCCCACCCATTTCTCATCTATACCCAACAGCTGAGCTCGCCCACGTGTTATTTAAAACCGTGATGCCACTGTTTCAGGCACGCCACTGTTTCAGGCAGCCAGTCTCAACTATGAGCCTTGGAGAGCTGAGTGAGCAGAGTCCCTGCGGAAAGCAGGGCTGGGACCAGCAGCTGGGGGCCCCAGGAGGGGACTTACTGCTTTGAGCCTGAATGTGGAAGCTGTCTGACAGAGAGCTGCCCCACTCAGCTTTGCTTTCCCCTAGTGAGTGCCCTCACTTGCCCTCCACTTCAGGTGCTCATACAGGGCATTTCATTACCAAGCCCTGCTTTCTACTCTGAGGGCTCTTCTCAAGCCTGTCAGCCAGACCAGGTGGCTTTGCATGCTGAAGACCTTCCTCAGCATCCTTCAGATGCAGCCACCTTACCTCTCCCGTGCCCCTGCTTTGCAACGTACAGGCATGAGCACGCATAACTCTCCTGCTTATTTGGGGATTGCAGGGGCTTCAGACTTGCCTTATAAACATCTGCGTCCTTCTGCTGAGGTTGAGCCAATGGTGCCTCTGGCTGTAGGGGCTCTCTGCCCCATGGCAGAGGTTTCTCCTTCCCCTCTAGCGCCTCCCAGCTGACACAGCTCATCAAGTGCTCTCAGCAGCTGAAGCATCCTTTCTGCACAGCTCCTTGCAGCCTGCATGCATGTGTGTGTGTGAGTGCAGCCACTAGCCTGTCTGGCAGGGATCTGGCAGCAAGTCAGGCAGTGCCACCCCAGCAGCACCATGAGGTGTTAGCAGACACCCTGAGGCTGCCAGTCTCAAAAACACCCCTGGAATGAAGCCTCACTCCAGCTGAGGTTTATTTCCAGGATGGTTTCTGCAGCAAAGAGATCTAAGAGAGCATTTTGCCCATCACCGTGGGTGTGTAGTCAGTGCCCTCTCTCCAAGCTGCAACAAAATTTGATTGAGAGGGTAGAAGTCTCAGCTATATTAAAGTCTCCTTGACTTATACCCTATATTTCCACAAATGTAGGTGAGAGGATAGAGGATTGACATCCCATCAGTATGCTGGCCTTTGCT
The DNA here is from genome assembly GCF_000703405.1 of Apaloderma vittatum. Classification (NCBI taxonomy): domain Eukaryota; kingdom Metazoa; phylum Chordata; class Aves; order Trogoniformes; family Trogonidae; genus Apaloderma; species Apaloderma vittatum. The sequence goes on from NW_009705327.1 coordinate 90,745, forward strand.
CAGCTGCCACCAGGCAGTTACGGCTGGCCAGGGCATGGTTAGGTATGCCCTCACCACAGGGCATTTTTAATCAGAGGCTTCAGCTTGTTCAGTTCTCACTGGGTCGCAGCCACAAACCACAGCCTCCGTGTTGCAGCGAGAAAAGATGAGACATCACCCAGCAGGACAGTCTTGAGCTTGAACATCACCACAGCAGAGAGATCAAGAGGAGAAAAATCGAGGACACCAGTGTGATCTCGTGTATTTAACCTCCTGATAATTCTCTCTGTCAGTATTACCTCTCAGATTCCAAATCCTCAGTTTTGCTCAGAGAGAGGGAGATTTCTCTCAAAGCTTTAATTCTTGGGATTAGACACCTAGAAAATGCCTGGCTGGGACACACTGATGGGCTGCCTAGCCAGGTCTCCAACCATGGCCATGGGAGAGAGCACGCAGAGTCAACCGCTCCCAGCGTCTGTCCCTACCACCCTCCCAGAGCACCTATCATTGTGGAACCAAGAGTGAGAGGACACTTTCCATCCCTTCGAGTACCTCATTCCTGAGCCTGCTGTCTTCAAATGTCCCTCACCCTGTCTGAGCCCGCCAGTGCTGCCTGCCTGCCTCCCCAGGGCCGGCGAGGGCGAGGCGTCCAGGACGTGCTACATGAAGACGTGCTTCCTCATGTAGGTTTTTCCAAAGAGGTGTAAGGAGTTTCAGTGAGTGTAGTGTCGCACGGCGGCTGTGCTGCAGGCCTGGGTGAACAACAACTCTCTGTTCACTGCCTCTGTGGTTTAGCAAACCTCGTTTGTATTCTCCACCAGCCTCCTCCTCTCCAAAAACTGAAATCTTTTCACATCCCTCAGACATCAAAGGATATAGTTAGGGCTGTGGGAGCCTAACCTGCATCCCTGAAAGAGCCAATAAAACCACATCTAATTCCATACCTCTCTTGGTATTCAGGTAATTGCCCCAGGCTGAAGCCAAGGACATGTCCAAGGGGACCGGAGAGAAGCATCTGGGGAGCAATAACCTGAAAACCAGTGTAGAGACTGGTGTAGGTCTAGTATGCACCTATCAGCTTTAACCAGGTGATAGCTACAGGTCTAGCCCATGAGTCTTTGACTGTGGGGACATTGAAGGTTTTAAGAGAAGTGAAAGAAAGCAATTCTGAAAACTGCTGCAGGACTGGAAGTGCTGTACAAACAGCCTGTGCTGGTGCAGTGTGGTTTCAGTTGCTCATAGTCTGTGTAGTGGTTTCACATCACACCACAGGACTCTTATTGCGTGTAGCCTAGTATTTCCAGAGAAGGAAAGGGCAGTAATAAACCTCAGTGCATACGTGACAAGTGCTGCAGATATTATCTAGATGTTCATATGGGCTGCATGAGGCAGCTATGAGACTCAAAGCTGGCTAGACCTCTATGACAATGACAAGCAAGAAATTAAAAATCAGTAGTACATTGGCTCTTCCACATACCTCAGGCCTTTGAAGGGACAAAGGTCACTTCACAATGATCCTTTCCTGGATGCTCTTCAAAAGTTTTTGCTTCTCTTTGATGAGCTCAACCCCACTGCAATGATGTCCTTGATAAGGAGGCCAACTCCATCAGCAGCAAACCTCTCTTTCCAAGCTGATATTTAAAAAAAGATGTTTCAAAGGGTGAGGAAGAAGAGGGGGGAAAGGAGAGGAGTTTATGCAGGGCTAGTATGAGAGTTTTACCCTGACAGACGAGATATGAGAGATTTACCCCAGCAGTGAAATTAAATGTGACTGGCATAGCTGAAGGAGAGCATGTGTCTGGACAGACAAACACCTCCAGGAACACAAAATGAGATGAAAAGAGAGATAAAGAAAGCAAGCACTAAGGAATCCACACCACTCAAAGACACGGCCTTACCCTATAGCAACCGCTCCACCAGCTGCACATCTGTGGCCATGCCATGTGCTGCTGTGCACAGCTCTTCCTGGGACAAAGTTTACAACATGCTGTGGGGTGTGAGCAGGACAAGGGATAGGACGTGGACCAAGCAGTACAGCTGTGTTAACTTCTTTACAGGTAGGTGGGGTGAGCCATGAACACACAGCATGACTGCATCAGCCTCCCACCCCCCAACCACCACATTTAGATGTCAAGGCTAAAACATCACCTGTCCAGGGGTAGGTAACATCAGCAGAGTTGCTGAGCAGCATGAGACATTGCTTGATAGGCCAACTAGGAGGAAAAGAAACAAGATGTGGTGGCAGCTGCCAACTATGGATGGGCCAGCCAGCCATCCGCGGGGTTTACTGTGGTTGCCTGCAAAAGGGCCCATGATAAATCATAGAATCATAAGAATGTGTTGGGCTGGAAGGGATCTTTAAAGGTCCTCTAGTCCAACTTCCCCCCTCCAGTGACCAGGGACATCTTTATCTAGATCAAGTTGCTCAGAGCCATCTCAAGCCTGACCTTGAATGCCTCCATAGTAAAGAACTTCTCCCCGATATCCAGTCTAAATCTACCCTGCTCTAGTTTAAAACCATTGCCCCTTGTCCTGTGGCTACACGTCCTTGTAAATCCAAGATTCCTGACTAAAACTTCTGTTGCCTCCCTTAATGTGGTCCTGACCACCTCTTTCTTCACTTCCCAGCCTGAGACACAGAGAAAAAGTATCAGTGGGTTGCAGACAGCACAACTGCATCAGTGTAGGCACAATGAATGTTTGAGGTACAGGTAGAAATTTTCCCTATGATGGGAAAGACAAGCTGAGGGATCATCAGATCAATGGCACAAATATACCGTGGAGTATCTATGTGCCTGTGCTGGGTCTCCTTGCCACAGCAGGGAAAGATCACCAGGCACTACCCCTAACATGAGATGCCCTTGGAAAAGCCACAAGCTCTAGAGTCATGCCTCCCAGGGGACAGCACGTACCTTCCTCTTCCACTCTCCCATGATGTGAAATGACTCTAGTTACTCCTCTGGCCACCTCTGCTCCCAAGCACACATCAGAGAGCCATCATGGTCCCTTCTGAAGTACAGGCAGCTCTCACAGCGTTAAACACCGGGCTAGAAGATAACAGAAAACATTCTTCACCCCAAAAATATTGTCTGCAAAGTTGCTATGGTGTTCCTGCCCCAGTGATGAGCACTCTCTGTCCTCTTGCTTCCTGTAGCACTTTTATCTGTGTGACATGAAGATGCTGCAGCAGCTGGGACTCAGCACCATGTCCCTGGAGTTGTGACTAGCAGGACCCCCCATACACCTACTGGCACCAGCCTGATGAACTCAAGCCTCCCAGGAAACTTGTGATCCCAGTTGTTCCAACAGTGAAAGGTTTTATAAACATTTGCAACCAGAGCTGTGGCCAGGATGCTGCAGTTGAGAAAGCTTAGGGAAAAAAAACACCCTAGAGTCATGTCAAAATTAAATTAAAAAAAAAATTTTAAAAACCCCACTCAAAAAAATCTGTAATGTGTCAAGCTCTAAATTAGCCATCTCTTAGGGCTCCAACTCAAGCATGTGAAATCCTCTCCCATCCTTGGAAGGGGAGCACCCTAGGGAGAAGCAGATCAAGAAATCCTTAGAAGCACTAAGAAAACCTCAGCGGGCTGCCAGCAGCAGGGACCCAGCTTCAAGGGCACAAAACTTCACTGCCTGGGCTAAAACATCAAGTCTCTCAGCTTGGGGACAGTGATCAAAGCAAGTGATCTCCTCTGCTGCCTAGCTGCTACAGCAGAAGAAGGACATGTGTATTTATACACAGGCTGGGAGCCTGTGCTATCCTTGCAATGACCAATAACCTGCCCAGAGTGCGACCAGGCTCCTCTAAGGTTTCAGACAAAGGGCACCACCAAGCTAATGACCTGCTGAGCACCTCCTCACAGTTGAATCTAACTACCAGCCCCTTAAATAGAGATTTTCAGTGTAGATGCACAGCAGTCCCAATTCATAACCATAAAGACTCTGCACTCGAAACAGGTTTGAATCCTGAAGCTGAAGAGATTTGCAAAGAAAAATGACCTGGGCACTTCTGACTGCATCTGTGAACAATGTGGCTGACAGCCAGCAGTATATTGGACCGGGAGAGGAGGGAAAGCTGTCATTACCTGGTATTCAAGCAGCTCAGCCGAAACTGAAGAACTTGAAGCAAATTGAGAAACTCGGGAGCAGCAGAAAACCCAGGGCCAGAGCAGAAATATTAAATACAGCTCACCTTGCCCACGTGAAGAATGAACCATAACCGAAGGATCCCTGCGAAGCCCAGGGGTCCCGATGAGCAGCTTTGAGTGAGGGAGAACCACTCGTTCAGATGAAGATGCAATGCCAAGAGAGACAACAACGCCGCAGAGGAGATGGCAGAAATCAGGTAGAAAACACATTTTTCAGGGCCTTGACAGTGACCCAGAGCACCCCCACCTCAAGAGGAATTTCTTTAAAAAGCACTTTTGCTGGGGATTTATGGGTGAACATGACTGTATATTTTACAGTACATTCTTATGGCCTCATCGGTCAATAATCTGCATTTAACTCAGTCCCTTCAGAGTGTGATGGGCCATAACGCTTGCGAAGCAGCTGCTACATGCTGAAATAATAATCAAGGAAGCAGAGAGCAGAGCTGATAATTGACTCTGCTAATGTGCAAGTCGGGACTTTGAGTTATTGATCAGATGTGCTTCGGTGGCTCAGCACACAGTTCTCTGTGCCTGGAGGTTATTGACTTGGATGTTGCCAAAGAGGGGGTCTTCTCTTCTTGCTACATATTCTCTTTTTTGAATCATCACCTGTTCTGGATTTCTTAGAACGTTTCCCCTGGGACTGGTCTAACACAGACCCCTAAATTTTCCCAGCAAAGTAGCTTTGTCCTTGTTGCCAGCCTGCTGGTGTCCTACACACCCAGTTCTTCAATGTCAGGGACACAAATGTGCAGTGCTGAGGAGATGATGACTTTCATCCCTCAGGACCTCTTTCTGGCACCATCCCTGGTGCAGGTACTTATTCTTGTCAACCCCTTTTCCTTCTACCCTCTAAGTGAATTAATCATTTCCCCTTCAGGTCTTCTGCCCACTTCTCCTCCTCCTTCTTGAGTAACCAAAGCTTCACTGCAGCTTTGGCATGTTTCTCACTGTCCCCAGAGGTTACCATGCCCTGGCTGATCAAGGTGCTGCAGTGTCACCTCACCCCCCTTTGCCACCACTGTCCACCCACTCACCCACCTCTGAGCCGGTGTTGGAACCACAGTGACAAGCCACTTCCTCTGCTGTTTAGCCGGATGTCTGCAGTCATGTCTTGAAAGTGTTCTTGCAAAAAGCCTGCTGAAAAAGCTCAATACATGATGTCAGATAGTTCTTCTTTCTCAACTAATTCACTGGTTTGCTCGAAGACTCACAAGAGTTCAGGAAACACGGTTTCCTTTTACAGAATCTCTGTAGGTTGCACCTCCGAGCAGTCTTACTCGTGTAAGCTACACAGTCAGTTCTCCTAATTTGCTAGGTATTGCATTAATTTGCATGCATGTCGAATAGGCCTGTAATTCTCCATATCATCCCAAGAGCTGTTAAAAATGTGAGTACAACATTCTCCATTCTTATCAAACACAGCTTTTTCGTCCAGTTTTGAGTTTGATTTTTTGTGTGTGTGTGGTTTATTTCTTCTTCAATGAGAGAAGAAATATTTCCTTTTGAGATATAGCCCTTTCATCCTCATGTTCTGCAAGACCTCTTGGCTGTATGCCATCATGACCTGGGAGCTTACTGAAACTTATACAGTCTGGTTGCTCCAATTTCTCCTCTCTCAGTCTCTGATGCTGTATCACGTTGGTCCAGAAAAGAGCAAGATCTGCCTTACCACCTCCAGAGCCACCTCTGCAGTGGCAACTGATGTAAAGGAATTATTCAGCCCTCTAAGAACACCTTTAGTTTCCTTAATTGCTCTCTTTTAAGTACAGGTGACTCAATCCTCAAATATTTAAGCAGACCTCCCCTTGTGGGTTACTTGGGAAATCAATGCTTTTACATCTCTAGGCTCCTGCATGCTTAAATTCATTTTGATCTTCTAAGACTGGGAAAAATGTTGTCCAGTGAAGGGCATGACGAGCTTAGTCTGGGTTGTCCCAAAACACTTGTGAGATGCTTTAAGCAAGTGCCTTCACAGGAGTCTTCAATAATTTAGTGGAGAAAGGTAAAAGAGTCAGTGGCTGAAAGTTAGAGCCAGATAAGCCCTATCAGGACAGAAAACACATGTGCTCTTAGCTACAGCTCACTCTAAGCAGAGGACTCTCTCCATTCTGACATCTTAATCACAGCAACGTTACTCAGACCTAATACAAGATCAGCAAGTGAAAAGCTCTGTCCCGACCAAGGTCAGACGAAACACTCTGGCAGCCTTCCTGCCTCCAAGTCCCACACGCAGCCTGCCCCGACGCACCAAGACTCCAGCCACACCAGCCCTGCAACACAACTAATGGCTACACAGCATCTGGACAGGTGCCCTCCTACACCACCGTGAAAGGAGCTGAAGAGGGGTGGGCAAGGCATCCCCTAGCCCAGCACAAGGGGTTCCTAAGGGGTCTCCATCATCAGCGGCCAGACAATGTGCAGGCAGGGCTAACGGAGACCCACAAGCTCTGTAAAAGCTTTTAAGAGGTGACTAAGAGAGGCGTGACATGTGGCTGGGTAACAGGGTAGGAAAAACAACCACGGTGCTGAGCTGTCGGTCAGGTTGCAAGTCACATCACCGAAGACGGAGGTCCACATGGAAGAAGTTCAGCCCTCCAGTACAGGCAGCTGCCAAGACTGCTCTGCCCAGCAGTGGGGCAGTGAGACCCCCAGGAGCACCAGCCCCCACCATGGAGGTGGCTCAAGGGATCTCAGACACCAGCCAGAGGGGCACAGGACTTCTGCCCAGTGGGAAAATAACCACACGTTTTTGTGAACCCAGGCAGAGTGAGAGCTGGGGGCTGCGCTGTGGGGAGAGCCTGTGTCTCCTAGCATGTCCCTCCCGACCTAGTGACACCTTTGCTGTGCTCAAAGCTGAGCAGGTGTTCTTCCAAGCCCAGGCAGAGCCCTTTGCAAGGCCAGCAAAATACTTCCCTCTCTAGCAATTTTTTACGAGACTGGAGGTATTACTGATTTTTCAGGTATGAACCCTTTCAGTCTACAAAGATGTGTCAGGATGCTGCTGGTAATAATGTTGTCTTTGACCAACAAGCCAAAAGCCCGTGGTGATTTCTTCTAAATTTGCCACGGTTTGATGATTCTCAAAATTTTGAAGCAATAGATCACGGTTTTAATTTGATTTCCTTGTAGATATCCCTGCAGCCTTCTTGTCTGTAGCTTAACCAGAAACCCCACAAGGCCCTTGCTTCCTTGGGTCACTCTTTACTGCTCTGTGGGCCATGGGTTGGGGACCAGTGTAACAGGTCTCCAAGCCACCCTTCTTCAACTCCTCCTGAACAGGATTAAAAACAGAAGCTCATCTTAACCCAGAGTTAGATTTTAAAGGAAAAATGAGATTCAATAGCCAACAGAGCTGCTGAAAACCTAACAGGCTTTAGGTGGAAGTCTGGCATTCCTCCCTGCCTACCATCATACCTCTTTGTGAAGAAGATGGGATAGGTTGAACTCCCCAAAATCTAGCGAAGAGTCCAAGCATTGTTTTCACCAGATGATAGGTGTCCAAGGGGCTCTGCTTCCCCTCTCTATGTGCAGAAGAGAAGGATAGCTTCCCATTTGACCACAACCTGACAGATGGATGCTGTGGGACATGCCTGTGTCCCCACAGCTTTATGTTGCCTTTCTCATTTTCCAGGCTGTCTTTCTGACTGGATTCTACTGCCAGATTTTGTTCACCTTGCTGAGCCTGTAGCTTATGCAGCTGTTAGATTTTCACAGAGATTCAAAGTTTTTATACCAAGAGTAGCAAAAAGTTGACAAGACACTTGAAGTTTTGAAGCAGCTGACCGAGTGCTGAGTTGCAGCAAAGGAAACAGGGAGGTTCTTGTTCATCTTCTTCCCATGGTGCATGAAAAGCTAAGAAACAGCCAGGCACGCAGGGGAGTAATGGACTATTAGGAAGATGAGGAGCAGAGCTCTGCAACTCAGAGATGTGGAGGAAGAGAATTTTGAAGAATGGCATTTTACAGAAATAGACATAAACAGTTTCCATACAAGCATCAGGAAAAATACTTTCCAAACATCAGTGCCAGCTAGGCAGAGTCTTGCCTAGAAGACAATGTACGCACAGAGCCTACAGTGGCAGGCAGCAGATCTGCAAGACAGGACCCTCAGCAGAGGCACTGGTGGCCTCCCATAACCCCAGATCTGAGCACTTCCCATGAGAAAGGAGAAGCTGCTGCTCCGCAGGAGTGGGGAGGCCACGTGTCACAGCACCTTGGGGTTCCTGTTGCATTAAAGACTTCCTGACCGATGTTGCAATTACTTTGCCCACCCTCAGCGCGCAAACAAGCCCTGCCACCCATGTGTGGTGGCCGACTACTCTCTCCCTGGCAGCCAGCCAAGTTGAGCAGTAGTCACTGCAGACACACAAACCCTGTAGACAAACCGTCTGCTCCCTAGGGCTTTCCTGACTTTGGTTGCCTGGAGGGACTCAAGGACCAGGGGGTCCTGATGGACAAACCGAACAGAACTCAGCAGCGCACGGCGGCAGCAAAAGGCAAATTGGATCCTGGGCTGCATCCACAGCAATGCTACTAGCAGAGATAGAGACATGATCATGCCACTCTACTCACTGTTTGTCAAATCACATCTAGTGTACTGGGTCCACTTAGAATCACAGAAGGGCTTAGGATGGAAGGGACCTTAGAGATCATCTAATCCAACCTCCCTGCCATGGGCAGGGACGTCTCTCAACCAGATGTTACTCAAGGCCTCATCCAGCCTGGCCTTGAACACCTCAAGGGAAGGGGCAGCCACAACTTCTCTGGACAATTTATTCCAGAGTCTTGCCACCCTCATAATGAAGAATTTCTTCCTAAGATCCAATCTATATCTATCCTCCTTTAACTTAAACCCATTTCCCCTTGTCCTGTTGCTGGACACTCTTGTAAAAAGACCCTCCCCAGCCTTCCTGCAGATTCACTTCTGGTCCCCACAATTCAAAAAAGATGTGGACAGACAGGAGAGAGTCCAAAGGAGGACCACAAAGATAATCAAAGGTCTGGAGAACCTGCCCTATGAGGAAAGGCTGAAGGACTTATGTCTTTTCTCCCTGGAAAAGGCTCAATGGGACCACGTCACAGTTTTCCAGTGCCTAAAGGGTGGCTACAAATTAGACAGAGGCTCTCTCTTCACAAGGAGCCGCATGGAGAAGATGAGAGGCAATTGCTACAAATTGCATCAGGAGAGATTTAATCTTGATTTAAGAATTATTTATTTTTTTTACAGTGAGAACAACCAATCACTGCAACAACCTCCCCAGGGATGTGGTGGAGACTCTGTCTCTGAAGGTTTTCAAGCCATGACTGGACAGGGTGCCAGATCATCCCATCTAGGCTCCCTTTCCCATGAAATGTTGGGCCAGAAGATCTTTCGAGGTCTCTTCCAACCCAGGCTGTTCTATGTTGCTGGGAGATTTGTCACGTCTCCAGATCCCAGCCTCCCTCTGGATCTTTGCAGGTCCTGGCCTCTGTGCAGCCACCCCGCTGAGCATTCCTCCTGCTACCCAGGGACACTGCCTCCAGCCACCCCTCCCAGGGTCCCCTCTTCTGCCTCTTACAAGGGGGAACTATGGCTGTGCTGTCACCAGACAGTATGTGCCCTTGACAAGAGAAGCTTAATCCTTGCTTGCAGGCCCCTCACTGCTTCTTTTCTTCTGCAGAAGGATTTGTTCTCTTGCTCGTCCTCCCATCTTCTAAAAAAGCAGAGAATAAAAAAAGGAGACAAACCCGTCACTTTGTTGCCCCTAATCGGAAGGGTGCAGGGAGTGGGAGAGACTGTACTTACGAACATACCTGAAAGATTTTGGATATCCCACTCACATACCCTTCCAGCCAGTGGATCCAGAGTCCTCTGTGTCATTTATCATCATCTCTCCCCTTGTGCTGCATGGCAATCACCCTTCACCATGGGGTCACACAACTCCTACACCTACAGCAGCATGCAAATCACCAGTCCCAACCCTGTCCCAGATAAATCACGGCTAATCTAGCTATTGTAGAGGAACAGGCAACAAATCACCCACTGGCCAAACAAAGCCAGGGAAGTGCTTTGGAAAGAGAGCCCAACATGGAAACATAGGATCCGGCTACAGGGCAGCTCCCAGCATTGGAAACATGGTGCTGGTAGTTGCTCAAAGGTTTCACCATACCTGTGTACACACCTTTATTGCCCATTCTGCGCTAGCTGAGTTTGAAAAGAGCTCCCGTCCAGCTCAGCAAGTAACATTTCTACAGCAGAGCTTATAACCCCCATGAACAAGGATCAGATCTGGGGATGTTGTTTGGATCCTTCATCCCACTGCACGGCATCTGCAGATGAGACGGAGGTGGAAATGTCTGATCCAAACCTAAACCAACTGCCTTGAAGGTTCAGAGTGAGATTTTGGTCCTAATCCATTATTAAATGCTGGCAAGTTCAGAGTGCCTTACAAGCCTGCTAATGAAGCAAGTGCAGTAGGGAGAGAAATACGAATCCCATTTCTGTGCCAAAAGTTAATTCAATTTTGTAGAGAAACTGCATATTCAATACCGGGTGTCCTGTGATCACTCAGTTCCAGTCTGCTCTTTTCCTCCCCTAACAGGATTTTCCCAGCACTACTTACCTCATCAGCCTTTCATTGCTACTAAGCCATGATTCCCAGACAATCTGTCCCACTGCCTCAAAACAACTTTCTGTCTGTCACTAACAGGTCTGCAGTACCCATATGTCCCCCAGCCTCCACTGCTAACAACAGTCTTAATCTTCCTTAACACTGGTTATCAAAGTAACACTAAGGCAGGAATAGATGCTGAATTTCAGATCATTAGCAGAAAACAGAACCAATTATGGAAAAAAAAAAATCCCAAACAGTCAAGAGAAAAAGATCTCACACTGGATTAAAAATAGATTGTTTTTATTTATTCTTGTGACTTCAGTTTGGCATGCAAACAGCAGGCTTTGTCAGAAGGGAAATGCGCCTGGCTAGGAGGCTGGCAGAGGTGATTTGCGAGGGGATGTACCCACCAGCTCAGGCCTGCAGCGTGGAGGAAGGTAGGGTGGGATGCCTGCTGGGGGGACCTGGGTGAGACAGGCTGGGAGCAGGCAGGATGAGCTTCTGCACCTCGTGGCCATCGTTGCTGGGCACGTGAGATCAGAGGCCCCACTCGGAATTGAGAAGGCAGCAAAAGGGTGACATAAGTTGCTCTTTCTGTGCAATGTGCAAATTCGTCAAACTCTTCGTACACTGACATAGGTCACAGGCCTTCCCAGGGATTTGAAAGCATCTGAGGAGAAATACAGGCACCTGCAGCTCCCCTCACTGGTCTTGCTGGTGGGATGTCGTTTCCTTTGACAGCATCCTTTCCTCACAACTTGAAAATCTTGGAGCTGAAAACCACCACCAAAGGAGAGACACAACTGCTGCCATCACTAGCTTGGGCTTTTGATAGTAACAGCATGGCAGGCACTGGCAAAACAAAAAATCTGTCCCAAAGCAGGGAAGAGGCAGGGAGGATGCTTGCAAAGCCAGCATGGCTCTCAGCAAGCACTGAGAAACAACAGAATCTCCAGGAGACCAAGTGTGCCTTCCATCTCCCCACCAGAGAAAATTTTGAGGAAGAATAATTTCCAGCTGTAAAGGAAAACCAGCAGCTGCTGCCCCTCTGCCAGAGACTGTCAGTGACCATCACCAACCCCAGTGCGTGCGAGGGGCAGTGCAGTGACAGCACTGGAGGCCTGATGGGTGATCTCCCTGACGGGAGATCACTCATATGGACTCAACAGGAAGTCAATAGCTTCCATGTGGAACATCACACTGAGATTGTTGAAATGCCTTGAGAGTTTATTTTGGCTGGGACATGCATAGGGGGCTCAAGGGAAGGGACAAAAAAACTAGATACAATTTCCATGAGGATTATTTGTTCTTCAGCATCTGAAGAAAGTCCCAGAGCACTATAATCAGTAGGCTTAAATTCATTATGTGGGGCTCTATAGTGTTGCTGGAAAATGCTTGGGGGAGGGCTACAAAAAGACACATCCCCAAATAAAAAGTTGAAAGCCAATGTACAATAAAGAGGCAATAAGAGCATGGAAAGTTTGTATGAAGAAGAATAACCACAGCTTGCCCTCACAAAAGCTTCATCTATTCCAAATATAGCAAATTGGAATAAAACTCTGAGTCAGATCTTATTTGTCCTATTAATTTGGCTGAGCATAAAGTCACAACAGAAGGGGAAAAGAAGATACACAAAACAGCCTTAAATAGCTTAAACTAAACCCAATCATTTACCAACACACAGTCACAATAAAAGCAATTAGCACGCAAGATATTAAGAGTCTATCCCATCTTTAAACTGTCTGTAGGCCACAAACAGAGGTGCACAAAGATAGACTAGGAACAATTCTCAACCTCTTATGCCATCAATTCTCAAGTTAATTATCTGATAATCACTACGGTGTTCATTTACAGAATAAATATCCCATGTAAATTTAAGTCTGCATGTAAATATAAACAGAGTTAATTAACGAAACAATGAAGTATGCAGCAATGTAAACACTCTGCTGACTCCACTCTCCATTAGGGAAAAGTCTGTTGGAACTTTGTGCTGAACTCCCAGATTGAAGCACTGGATGTCTGTACTTTTAGCGGCAAGACAACATGTGTTGTCACAAAAATCAAGTTGCAAGTTTGTCAGTGACAAGTAAACACACGAAAGCCCAGATCCCAATTCAACGCAGCTTATGCTTATTTCTACCTCCATCAAATAAAGCACATAAGCCTTCATGGAAATCACATGCTTGCATCCTGAGCTGAATAGGCATAAGCAAAGAACGTGCTTAAATATTTTGCAGAATTAGATCCACAATCTTTGTTTCATACTGCAGTAATTCTTTTTCAGAAAAATCTGTTTCTATGGAAACTTATTTTGGGTCCAGCAGAGAGATTTTTCCCTTTGATTCTCACTTTTAGAGTCAGTCTTTGCTTCTGTCTCCTCTAGAGATATTCTAAAAGATCAGATATCTGTTTTCTTTGCCCGTTTCACAGCAAACTGCTGTGTCTAAGTTCTCTCATTTGTTAAGGAAAGAAACTGCTCAATTATCCTATTGTGATGGCGTGAAGTCCTTGAACAGAAGATGCTGTAAAAAAAATAAGGATAATCTAAAAACTTCATCTTGCCTAGTGGCCTACAGGATAACATGATTTACTCTACTGAAAGAGGATTCTAAGGCTTTTAGAAGCATTTTTAGGGAGAGGAAAAAGAAAAGGAAGAAAAAATGTTAGAATTTGAGTAGGCATGTACCTTTTTTGCATCTTATAGATTTATATGTACATCTACAAAGTAAACAGGGAGCAAGAACACGGTCAGACTATCTACTTCCTCACCTCATCTGACAACAGCCAAAAGCACAGACTAAAACAGAAGACAAAAGCAGAGTGATCATATATGATACCAAACCTCTACTTATCCACAGCTCAAGGACTTACTAGGATGGCTACTTCATGGTTAGCAATGCTCAGTAGGTACTCTTCTTGATCATTTTCTCCTAGAAAACACAAAATTATTAGCACAATATCCCATCACAAGGAGCTTTCCAGCTTCACATTGTGTGAAAACACTGCTCCTTTTGATTCCTGTCATTTTTGAAGCTGCTGCCAGCTAGCTTCTTCAGTGTCCCACTGCTCTTATGCAGGGAGAGAGGGAAAGCCCACCTGCTGCCCGTTCTTTCCCTTGCCATTTGACACCTCTCTCACAGCCTGGGGTCATCCACCCCGGACTGACAGGGCCACATGGGTCAGCCATTCCCCATCCAAAAGCTCCACCATGGTTTTCACCATCCCTGCCAGCCCTCCTACACCCTTGCAGGTCTGCCTGTCCTCTTCAGAGGTGAAGCAATGGCATCACATGGAAGGTGTGGGTGAACTGCAGGTGAGCACAGTGGCAAAATGATGCTAGTTCGGTCTGTATTTCCCGGGAACTCACAACCTCTTGTTTGCTATCTTGGCTGCTCTGAACATCAGGCAGATGTTACATACACCTGGCTAATCTCTTGTCAAGATTTTCTGAATAGTAACAGACAGCTCAGAGCCCATCATTTTATATGTGAAGTTGAGTGATTTTTTTGTTACCATGTCTCACTTTACAGTTGCCTACATAGAATGTCACCTGCTGTTTCATTATGCAGTCACTCAGTCTCATAAAGTCCCTGGGCATTTTGTCAGAGACAGCCCTTGGTTCCTAATGCCTTGACGAACTTGACACTACCTTTCTTTGCTTAGTAGTCATCCTCATTTCCAGATCATTTGTGTGTTTGCTGAGCAATCTCATCACTTTTTCTGGCAGAACTACTTACTTTATTTTCTGCCTTGTATTTTTAACAAATATCTTCTCCATGCAAGGATCTGTGAGTTTTATCCCATCATTACTTGGATTCCTTAAGATCCTTTGATGATAGACATCGTGGAGACCCTTTTGGCTCCGCAGAGATTACATACATGAGTTTTTTCCATCTGCTCACCGATTCCTTCAAAGAACCTAAACAGGTCTGTGAGCCACACCTGTCTTTTTCAATAGTCAGACCATTTCTTCCTTGCTTGGTGCAGGGGTCAGTCTTTCCAGCTGCCTGCAGGTCCATAAGCCTTCCCATGTCTGGCTGGTCTAGCGTAGCAGCTTGCAGAGTCATCCAAGCCTCTGAATACCCATGCAAGATAGACAACAAACTCTGTCCTGATCCTAGGACCCAAAAGCCTTGTGTTAGTGAACAGTGTAATAACTAATCCTTCAGACATTCATTGCCCAAAACAGCCCCAAGAAGATGCAGTTGTCCAGGTTGAGATACCAGGCTCCCAGATCTCTGCTGCTGGCTTGACAATCCCATTCGCAGGAGCCTCTGGGTCCGCCCCAGAACAGCTTCATCAGACAAATCACAACACAAGTCCAATTAAATGCCCAAACAATAGCACAAAATGAGCTACTTAGCCTCCCATACCCCATCACATCAGCTGTGAAACACACCAAATAATGTTCACACTCTGAGACCAAAGAGCAAGATGACCTTGATTTCCCTGTACAGAATGAGTGCCCTAAAACCTAGACAGGTAACAGCAGGACAGTATGCTCATAGTTTTGTCTCCAGGCACAGCAGGGCTAAAGCTTGCCAAGGACAGAAAAGAGGGGACTTTTGTACCACACTGACGGTGGCAAGAGTTACCCCAGGACATCCCCATCCTCCCTCCTCGTCTCTTTAGACCTTCAGTAATTCCTCTCTGAATTGCCTGCTTCTCCTAACATTATCAGGCAGAAGCGTACGTCCCACTTCATTAAGCCTGTAAGCCACTGGCTGGATGATATCTGACTTGCATCCGTTTGCAATTTAAAACGGGCATTTGCTTCAGATCAAAGCGACAGTGGCAGCAGGAACAGAAATTAGCATCTCACGGTCTCTCTCTCCGCAGTTTCATTGCCACAGTGTGTCTCCCTCATTACCAGGGAAATGAAACGTCTTTACAGTTCAGGCTGCCTCTGCCTTTTATCCCATGACCACCACATGAGGCATTACTGCCACATTTAACAGAGATTGGTCACGGCCCTTCTCTTTCAAATGGGACAGTGGGCCTCTCCTCCCTATTAGCATCCTGTGAGGGGGCTTTGAGGAGCAACAACCCCTCCCGGTTTGCCATACTGCTCCCAGCATTTACCCATTCATTCTTTCACACTTAAAATGATGACAAAACCAATGCTTCCCCCCCACCAGTGAATTTTCACACTTAGTCAGCAGTCACAGAAAAGAATGCTCCTCTCACCCCTACAAGGAGCAGGTAACAGGCCAGAGACCAGGTCACCCCCTGTTTCACAGCCACCCCCACCAGCTTTCATGATGGTCCCCAAGGAGAGGTGAGAGGACAGCACCTATTGTGAGGGCAGGCTCCAGGGTTGCCCTGCAGGGGTAATGAGCACAAATACTCCCTGCCCAGACGAGACAAAATACCCCTGCCCAGATTATTCTTTTTAGATGAAGCTGCTGACTATTCTTTTAAATAAAGCTGGAGATGAGTGGTTTGCAATGGCAGTAGCAAGCTTGTGCACGTCCCTGGGGAGCTCACTGGCGCTGGCTGTAGAGGAGGGCTCAGCTCCCTGCCAGCACCACTTACAAACATGCAACTCTCCTTAGAAACATGCAGGGAAAAAAATGGACTGCACGAATGAAAGCAAGAAAGTCCAGATGAGCACATGCTCGAAATTGTTGCTTCTAGTATTCTGTTTCCTGCAGAAGTGAGTAGTGTCTGGACCACACTTTGCGGTTTGCATTTCTAAACAGGGGTTGCTAAGGAAATACATTTGTGTTTGGTTTAAACAACATCCATGAAAGGGTTTTTTTAAATGCCTAAGCAGGTAGAGGACCATTTATCTTGTCAGTCCCACACTAGTACAACCAGCTTTTGCTGGTTAGGACAGCTGGTTAAAAGGATGCTGAGTCGGTCATTCTTGCTTGCTGAAGTAGCCAAGAGAGCCAGATACCACATTACCTCTTGTACACCCTTCCCATCTCAAGCGCCACGGTTTGTACTGCTCCTCCCTTGGAAAGCATTGCTCTAGGGCAAGGACTGCCTTTTCTTGCCCTGTGCAACAGGACTGTAATCCCATATTATCTGCTAGAAGAAAAGAGGAAGGTGGTGAAGGATTGGAGAAGGGCCAGAAAATCAGTAGAAGTCAAAAAAAGATGCCACAGTTTCTTAGTGGTTAAAGAAGGTTTAGAGACTTAGGACCAGTTCTGCTCTGTCTTAAGTGCCAAAGACCAAGGCCAAGCGACACGCAAACCAAGCAGGGGTTGCAGGAGCCAGCTGGAATGCAAAATGACATCAAAGCACATGTCAAAACTGCATTTTTATTTCCAGTTTTTAAATATTTTATCACAGGAAGAAAACAGAACATTGAATTTCAAAACCAACTCAGAGTTAATAGGAAGAAATTAAGAGATGCAGCTCAAGAGAGGGCATCCCAGAAGAACTCCAAGCCATTTGTTTGGAAGCATTTCTGGAAAATTTAGCAACCTTCCTCAACAGTCTTGCCCTGGCAGGACAGGACAGCACACTGCTGCTGTTCCCTCTGCTCCCAGGGCAGGCCAGGAAACCCTGAGCCCAGCTGCCAGAGGATGCAAAGCAACTCTGTCATGGTTCAAGCTGACTGGGACAAAGAACCATACGGTCTCCAGCTCACTCCTCCCACCACCCCGCCTTCCACAGTGATGTGGAGGGAAACAATTTCAACTAAAAAGGCTCAAGGGTTTGAGCTTAAGGATAGGGAGCATAATAATTCACCATTTAAGATGACAGGTAAAGAACCAGAGCGACTTAGGGAGAAAAACCAAAGATTTAATTCACCACCACCATCTATGAGGTAGGAAAGTAAGAGAAACACATCAATAAATAAGACTTGATCTTAAGTACTCTTTGCTCTCCTCCACACCTCCCACCTTCCCAGCTACTTCTTTCTCCTGCATCTATGCAAGGGGGGCAGGGGGTGGGGGGAGCAGTCCATCTGGCCATTACTCATTGTTCATGGCAGCTCCTCCTTGACAAAGAGGGCTTCTCATAGCCTCTCTTTCCTGCTGCATGGTGCCCACCTCACAGGAGGCAGTCCTCTTCCTCCTCATGAGTCCATTGGGGTCATGGATCGCTTCAGACACGTCCCCCACTGATGTTTCATGTCTCTCCCCTCTTGCATGGCTCTCTGCATGTACTGATGCACACTGGCTGTTCCCGCTGCCATCAGTTCCCTCAACTGGCTGGCAATCACCTTCTTGCCATCTCAGCCACCACAGGTCTCCAGGGAAAGGTCCTACTCTGGCAGCCGCCACTGCCTTTTCCTTGCAGACCCTTCTCCCCCTCTTTCTTCTCAAGGTGATGTTCCTTTGTTCTCCTTTCACCTCCCCCTCCTCCACCAGAAGAACTCCCCAACATTAAAGACAGGACAACTCAAAACAAGACAAAACCAAAAGAGAGGAAGAGAGCAATGGGGTCATCTCTTAAATATCTTGATGTCAGAGGCACTCAGTGGCCAGAGGCAGGTCCAAATCCTACCTGGGGGTGGGGGAGGGTCTCCAAGTTTTGCACGAGTCTACGCCTACTTTTATAAAACACTCCATCAGTCTCAAACCCATGACAGTCTCCTTACCTGCAAGCCGCCTCCTATCACTCCTGCACAGCAACTAACTCATTACCCACCCTCCCTCCTCACAGGGTAGAAAAGCCTTGCAGCAAAAGGTCCTCAGTGCACCTATCTTCAGGTGAGAGAGTCATAGTGCAATCCTTTGTCCCATTGTATTTTGGGCAAGACCACCCTAGCGGCTGCTGAGCACTGGTGCCATAAAAGCATTCCAGGGAGACAACATAACACAGGGGTTGTATTCCCACCTGTCCTGCCCTCATGTTATCCATCTTCTGAACAATGAGGATCTGCCAAGCTGTGGGGTTGTGCTTGGTTGTCCCTTGCCTCATCATTTCCATATCTTCCTACAGAAACTCAACAGCTCAACACAGCACTTGTGTTTCTACAGCCCCATGCAACTGTGTCCCAGCAGATTAATTCCTCTTGGAGACAGTTCCGCATTGCACTGTAGCTGCTTCAAGCTGCTTAATACCTATGAAAGGACATTGAACCTTCCCACAGCACACTGCCCTCACATAGGACGTTCACTGAGCAAGGGCACATCTAGGGTACAGGGTGTGAGTGCACTGCTGTGCTGCACGGTCTGCACTGTTGCACCCTCTTCCCCCACAAGGCGATAACAGCTAAATATAATATTTTATCAGCTGATCTAATTTACATTAGAGGTTGGACTTGGAAAAAATCTGGCAATGGGGGTGAAGGTGGCCAAGAGCCCCGGCAGTAAAATCAACAGTATCCCCTGACCCACAAGACATACACGTCTCTCTCCCTCTCATACGTTTATCCTCAGCCAAGTGAAATGTTCTCTTTAAAAATAGGACTGGTTTTGGAGCTTTTGCTGTGATAAGTTACAATTCTAACTTCACTCATGGAAAAAAATACATCTTAAAAAGTATAGCTGAAAACATTGGCAGTGATCCAGCCAAGCCAGAAAAAAAATAAAGAGGAAAAAAATCTCACCACTGCAAAAGCACACATTCTTCTTACAGACCCTTTCATCAAGGCCCTAGGCACACTTTACAAACTTAAATTAAAACATCTAAACCTGCGTGAATAGAAAGCTACTACTCACACACATTGTGGTTATTTGAGGGAAAACAGGACAGAGGAGAGTGCTGTTTGTAGGAGAGTCCCCTTGGTGGAGAAATTTCCCTCTCTCAGCCCACCTTCTTCCCCGAGTTCACCAGCCACGAAAAAAAAAAATCTCCTGTTGCAGTAGGGTCTCCAGTTTTTTACATAAAGATCAGATGGCAGCAAAGACACCTCCAGAGACCTGCAGCAGAGTGATGAGGTAGCCAAGCCTGGGGCCAGCACAGGCTTGAGGGATTCACCAAACCCAGCCAGGTCACTCAAGGGCCTCACACAGCTTGTGTAGATCGACCCACACACACGACCACTGCAGCAGGGTAGGGGCTGTCCCACAGCATGACCCCAGCACTCTGGTAGTGACTCACAACTTAAGTTAGATTTTTGAGCAGAAGGCTGGACTTGATGAAGTTCATCCTAAGACACAAAGAATGGGCTGTCAGGCCATCTGTTAGTGGTTTGCTACGGTAACACCTGAGGAGGTGCGAGACACCAAGTGACAAGAAAAGGGCAAAACTATTTTTAAAAAGAAGGGGAAACTGAACACCCACACCTTAACTGCAGTCCTCAGGGAGATACAGGGATAAAGCTCTTACAAGCACCTAGAAGAATGCAGGAAGAAAAAGCAACTCTTTTATTTGTTTGAAACAAAAACAGAGCATGTCACACCTATATCCCTTGGAAGAAGGCTGCCAACCTTGTGCAAAGGGATAAGCCATAGGCATTATACGTTCCTGATTTTACCAAGGCTTGTAAAGTATGCTCCCAAGGTACTTTTATGGTCAAGCTAAGGAAACAATTCAAACAAAACCACAGAGGAACAGCACAAAATTGGTAGACAAACTATGTGCACAGATTAATTGTTAAGTCTGTGGTCAAAAATGGTTTGTGCTTTCCCAACCCTAACATACCTACATCTCCTTCCTGTATCCCTAATCATGATCTGGCTCAGGGCTGGCTGTCAGACACTCACACTGCAGCCTTCCTTTGGTGGGATAACTAGTCTGCCTCACCTCCTTCATCCATCTACCACTTTTCATGAAACTTGTAGGAGTTTAATGTCCTGGGAGCATCTGCTTCTCTGTCAAAACAGAATGAAACTGGTCCGTGAGTTAAAGCATTATTGAGACAGGAGTAAGACGAACAGATAGCAGGATCTTTCACAAACTGGTGTGGAAAGCTGTTCATCAGATGCATCCGAACGGCACTTCAATTAGATAGGAAAAGTCAACAGCCTGAACACACAGTGGAGAAACAACTTGCTAGACAGCAAATCTGCAGGACGTGAGCCTGCCAATTGAGAGCCAAGCACAAGCAGTGCCGTGCTGTCACACACACAGAAAATCAAACATCCTACTGGGATATGTAAACGGGACATAACCCACAAGGCAGAGGGGAAACCTCTGCAGAGAGCCTCACGTGTGGTTCTGAGCACTCATGCCGCAGGAGAGACAGCTAGGGTCAGGGCAGCAAAGAGAAAAGCTGCATGAGGTCCAGAAAACACAACCCGCAGAGAAAGGCTGAGCAAACTGGAGCCAGACAGTACAGACAGAGGTGGCTGAACAGGGAAACAAGAGCAGTAGTCTTCAAACTTAGGCAAAAAGTGCTTTTACAAGGAGAAAGGGACCAAAGTTCCTCAGGATACAGGAAAGTGAAGGACTTGAACAGATTATTTAGATGGTCTGTGGTGTCTCCAACCCTCCCTATGGTCAAATGAAGCAGGGTCATACACATCTGCCACAATTTCCATAGGGCTGCTTTTGCCCGAGTATAGTGTTTTCAGTGTCACCCTGATGCCTAACCTTACAACCTACTGGCACCACATCCCACTTTCCTCAGTTAGGGGTTGAGTATCCCTTGACTCATAGGAACTGGTTAGAAATTGCCTTTCCTCTAATGCGTCAGCCAGCCAACATTCACGTAGTAGAGCTCCTCAGCCTTGAAGAGGTGAGCCTGAGCTGGATCCCAGAGCACAGAGGAGCTGTCCTGCAAGCATACACATGTTTTTTTTATTACATGGTATAACCTGGAGGATTCTCATACTAGGTCCCAGCTGTGCAGCTCCCTGACCCACAGACAGCCCAGGCATGACAGCCTGGATGCTGCCTTATCCTACAGCACTCCCAGCAAACGAAGAAGCTAGAAAGTCTTTGTACATTCATCTCTAAGATGGTTTGGTGTCCACTTCTTCCTTCTGGGATCCAAGTCTCCAGGTGAGTCCCTTACCAGGTCAGAAGGATTCATTTGTTGCGGATGGCTGTGGTACCTCTGCTACAGATTTTCTTCAGCTTCAGCCAGTTTTGCTCAGTCCTCACTTTCCTGTGACAGTTTTTGTGAAGAAGACCCAACTCTTTGGGCACAGGCACTCTCAGAATGAGGGGATAGCAGTGTCTAAAAGCTTCCCCAGCAAAGGGTGGGCAATGCCTTAAATGGGACACCAGCACTTCATTTTCAGCTTTGCCATATAGCCTGCACACCACATAGACTTTGTTAAGTCACCTAAAATGAGTAGTAATTTGATACTTGCGTTGCAGCGCAGAAGGAGTTTTCCCTTATACCTCTAGAGGAATAACACCACTTCCATCCACAGTGGGAGACACATACCGCAAGGACCTCAAATAAACCACAATGAACAGTGTAAAATGGGTGGGTACCAAACCTAAGAAACAGATCTGTTACAAAAACCCCATTTGCTTAGTTATTCAAAACTGCTTTGTTCCACTCAAAGTAAACACACAATTTCAAGGATTCATTACAAGAGCTACTACATAACAATAAAAAGTCCCTCTGCAAGTACTTGTTTCTCCTCAACTGTCCAGCTCTGCTCCTTCAAGTGACATCTGCCATTATAAACCAGCTAAGTTTTCTTGGCCCCTCCAGCCCATTGCATTTCCATCAGTTCGTCTCCTCTGATGCTGCCCTTCTTGCTTTTTTTGAAGTACCAGCAGAAGACAGCAAGGGCCAGGAGTAGAATCAAAACCAGTGGTAAGTATAGGATGAAGTTCAGCAGTGGTGGGGATGAGCAGATCCTAGACAAAACAGTTGACTCTGAAGGGAAAAAAAAAAGAGAAAGAAAAAGTGAGGCCCCAAGCTAGTTTGAGTTTCTCTGTCATACTGTTTCTATAGGTTATCTTCTTAACACTTTTCCCCCTAATCTTCAACAGCCAGCAATTTTTAAGAATTCATACAGGCTACCTGCAGAGAAGGGGGAGAGAAATCAGGTAGTTTGTCTCAATTCCTTGTTTTGAGAGGTCAGCTAGGGCCCTGCCTCATTTGGCTCAAACATTGCCACAGAAACAGCCCAGCTCATCAGCTAACACATTCCAGACTGGGCTGAGAAAGGAAAAGCCACATACGCTTTACCCTCTGGGTCCCTGCCTGACACCAGCGACAGTGGGGTGTGGTAAGAAGTCTGTCAGAGGCCACACTGCTGAAGAAGGAAGGACAACGGGAAGGCAAAGGAAAGCACATCAAGGAGGTCCCTGTATCCCCTAGACACCTGTCCCTTCTTGCTTCTGCTGCTCTGCTTTCCTATTTCAGCCATGCCGAGCTGCCGGCAGCTGTGAGCCCCATCACCATCCCTGGCAGCTCCTGCAGAACAGCTCCCCAGACGGGGTGAAGGCTGCCTGTACTGCTGGTTGACCCTCTGGGTACTTCAAAACAACTTGTTTGATCAGTCCCATGCTAGCCAAAGAGCTATCATTTGCAGCCTCTCCATTTTTATTCTGGGCTCCTTGCTGCCACCCATTATTCCTGGCTGTCAAAATCTCACTTGACACAGAGCTTCAACACCACAGGCTGACCTCAGATGCACCTGGCCTACCATGAAGCATCATGCCAGCTCTTTTAGGTATGTTTCATCCATCTTAAAGTGTTACTCCTCAATTCTCCCCTTTCATCAAGACTCTTGTGCAAATGTTTTCACACTTGCTCTGCAGAACGATTCTGAGCATGCTGGTCTGCTAATACAAAGCTGTCCATGGAGGATCCACACAGGCTGGTGGGCTAGGTATAACCCTAGGGATCAATCAACCTGGGAGCTACTCCTAGCTGTGAAACTGGCTTTTACCTCTCTACCTCCGAAGCTCTGCGCTCCATGCACATTGATGCAAGAACCATTTACTCTCCTATAGGAAAGCACGAATGCCTCTATAGTACTGGGAAGCATCCTAAAAGGTAGCATCAGGGATTAGATCTGAAGTTACTCCTGGTTACTTTCACATGGCTATGTCATTTACCCCTGGGAAAATTCTGAAATTCATAAGCCAGAGGAGCATTTTGAGATACCTGCACGACTGGGGAAATACATATACAAAAAAAAAGAAAACCAAACCAAACAACCCACCACAAGAAGAGAGGAAAAACAACACCCAGCTACTGTCTTGGATCTTATGAAAACCACGTGGCATAAAACACTTAGACAAAATTTGGAGAAGAATTTCCCAGCAGATACTGTGCAATTTTAGCAATGGTTACTCCACCAGTAACGGGTAACTAAGCTGATGAAGGAGACATCTGAGTACTAGAGGGAGCCGTGATGGACAACAGCAGGAACATAACAGCAGGGGGATGAAGCGCTGTCAGTCCCTCCCTATGCAATTAAATCCAGATTAGCTCTGCTGTAGGTACAGAGTCATGCGAGCAGGCTCCGTGTCTGCCTGTGCCAGTAACAGGCACAAGGGAGAGCGCTACAGGGTTCACTGAGCTCTTCCACGTCGGTCAGCATTGGTAATTACTGCAGAAGCTATCATCACATGTAGGCACCCAGGCCAGCTCAGGAACAGCAATACCAGGGCTGAAGGCATGAGAAGAACTAACTGCAGCATCCTCTCAGCTGGGTGCAACACAACTGATTTCACAGTTCATCTTTTTTCCTCCACATGGGTCATTCAAGCCCCTTATTTCCCCAAAGAGGCAACAAGACAGCACTTTTCCCCTGCCTGTTACCTCCCTGAAAAAGCACCGTGTGTCTCTGACTGAAACCTTTCCTTTTACTTGCTTGAAATTCTGTATGCAGAATCCATCTCTATCTATGCCCCTGGCACACACCCCAACTCATCCCAAGAGGACAGAGGCTATTTTTAGTAGACCTTACTGGAGACAGACTTGCCAGAAAAATCACACTGAGAGTTTTTTCCCAAAACTCTTAACATTCTGACCCCAATGCCACAACTGAGAGCAAGGGTTTGTGCCCATGGTCCTGCGGAGAACCCACAAGCCACAAAGCACCACTGACACAAGTGCACTTAATATACCCCCTTTGGAGCACGTTTCACAGTAGAAGCTCTTGGTATCTCATCTGACCACCAACTCCAGTGTTTACAAGGCCAAGCACCTGGGTTTCAGCCCTGGCAGATCAACAAGAATGGGAATGGAATCTCATCCTGTCTCCCACTCAGCTCATAGCACATGTCTCTTGAAGGGCTCTCCCCTCCCTTCCCTGGCCCCCAGCATAACTCTAGTGATCTCCCCAGCACTGATCCCCTCTGTAATCCTTTAGCAAGACCTACCAGCCCTGCTGCATCCTTGCCATTGCAGCCAGCATTGTCAGCAGAATACTGCCATGACCCATCCCCACTTCCTTCACGCCAGCACAGCTAAGGGGGAACCAGTGAGGGGTGAGCAGACCCTTGAACCCAGTGACATTACCTGGTGGGACAGGAGTGAGCTGGGTGTGCTCCGAGTATGCTACAGCTTGCAAAGTCCAGTTCTTCCCCTGGCTGTCTTGCTGCCACTCCTGCACCAGGCAGCGATAAACGCCGGCATCACCCTCCTCCACACCGCGCAGCATCAGGCTGAAGTCACCGGTGGTGGGGCGGCGGAGGAACAGCCTCCCCGCCAGGCTCTCCAAGGGGTACTCGATGGCACCGTCAAGGCGGAGGGGGAGCACGGGTCTGGTGTGACCGCT
>NW_009705327.1:116049-131783 GCF_000703405.1 Apaloderma vittatum
CAGGTGGCTGAGAGGTGTGTGGCGGGCAGGTGGGCACCCTGCAGTACGCAGTGCAGGGTCACGTCCTCACCCACCCTCACTGAGATGCTGCGTTGGGTTTCCTCCAGCCGCAGTTTACGCTCTGGGAGAGGATGCAAGCAGAAAGAAACATATGTGCTGCCACAGTAGTACTCCTGCCTGTACCCGCAAAGTGTGGAAGGTTGAAATGCCCTCTTGCAAAAGCCTCTACAGGTCACCCACAGGTCCTTTGCTCCTGTGACTCATTTTCCCTGGGGTTCTTCCCCTTCACCATCATTTCTGTCCCCTGCTCACAACCCTCTGCTTTAATACTTCCCACCCCCTCCAAATAAGTGTTAAGGCATCCTCTGTACCAAAAGCTATTCAGGAAGCTGGAATTCTCTGATCCACTTTATTTAAGACTGTAATCCATAAGCCAAGCAAGGCTGACAGCAGGAAGAACTAAGCCAAGGAGACCCACCATGCACGAAAGCAGTGCAGTGCCCAAGATGGGAACAGCTGGGCCTCCAGGCTTGTTCTCAGCAGCAATTTGCTGCAGGGTAAGGAAAACTAAGCACCTTGCTTGAGGACGCTCAAGAATACCAGGAAAGGTGGTTTTCTCTATTCACAGTGCTGTACAACCAACAAAGTGCACCATGTGTTGGAGAGAAAAGAAAATGCCATGATTCACTTCGTTATGAAGCATTAGACATCATCTGCCAGTGGCAACAATACCAGTTTGGTTGGTTTGGAAGGATGTGGTAAATCCTCCCCATTGCCCATTTCCCTTTGAGAGGCACTGACATCTGCATACCTAAGTCTCAGCTCCAGCAGGAGCTGCTGTTTCTCCTAAGCCCTGTCAGCTTACGAGAGCCCTAGCAGGGGCCCTGCAACGAATTGATCTAACCTTCTCCAGCGGCACCTATATAAGAGAGAACCACCTGCTTACCTGGGAGCTTGAACTCCAGCGTGGTCCCTCCCGATGCTCCCTCTCCAAGTTTGTACCAGCCGTCTGCCAGCCAGAGCCATTCCTCTACCATGCAGTAGTACCTGCCCTGGTCCCCGGGGTTCGCAGAGAGTATCCGCAGCCAGAAAGTGTTGCTGGACACCCTTTGGCTCAGGAAGCGGGACTTTTGTGCAGGAGAGCTGAACTGAGCTCCGTATTCCAGAACGCTGCTGTAGTCGGCCCTTACAATTTGCAGGGCTCTTGCATCTGCCAGAGGAAGAGGTAGGAGGTACCAGGTAACAGCAAACTGAGAATTATTCTGAGCGGACATGATCCTGCACTCGATGGCTGTGTCAGCACCACCAGCAATTTCCACAGAGCTCTCTTTTTTAGCCACTTGAAGCTTGCTTTCTAAAATGGAAAAATAAAATAATTATGCCAGCTGCAGCTGCCAATACAGGGATGCTGGCAAGGAGAGATAAGGCTGGCCTAAGAAACCCCCTGAAAGAGGAGGAAAGAAGAGGCTGCTCAGAGGATGAAGACCCATTAGGGGATGCTGGAGCAAGGTGAGTGAGGAAAGCAAATCCACACACTTTTATTTGAACAGGTGAATCACTGGGTGCTACTGGGCAGGGGAGTAGCAGAAGAAGCACCTGTGGGATGACAGGGCAGTAAACAGGGGGATGGAGGCAGAGACCATGTTGGAGCTTCGAGTCAAAAGCTCTGTCTGAAGCAGAAGTGTCTGTCTACCACTGCTTCTGTCGGCAGGCTCACACGTAAGTGACAAAACCAGCCCACAGCTTTGGAAACTGAACAAGTGTCTTTTATCTCAGAGAGACTATAGAGCCTGCGTGGGTTTCACTAGCAGCCACCACCTCAGGTGTTTGCTGTGGTTATTAATCGTAAACCACATAACACGGTCCTGAACATCCACTGTGACTATATCCACTGATCATTCAATTGTACACAGTTGCTCTCCACATGTCTGTGCTGCTACTGATTTCAGGGACTCCCGTCCCACCACACATCACCTGTTGCTGGTGCTTTTCCTTCTCCTCCAGCAGCAGAAAGGTTGCCAACTGATCTCTTTGAAGGGCCTCCAACCATCTGCATTTCCCCTCAACCCTCCCCTCCATGTTGAGACCCAGTCTCTGTCAGATGGAGCCAGCAGTCATGTGAAGGAGTACACAGGGATATCTACCCGTTGGTAGACAGTAGTTACTCAGCAAGAGACACCAGCAAAGTATCTTAGCGTCTTTCTTGCATATGAGCTGAGCAATGGGACCCCTTGTGCTGCAGAGGCTGTGGGCAACGGAGGCTCCTTAAGCTCAATGCCTGGATGCTGGTTCAGGGACGGGCTGTAGAGGACAGGCTGAGATGCCCCACATTGCATCTCAGCCCCCTGTTCTCAGCCATAGGCTCAGAAGATTGCTCTTCTCTGCAGCACTTCCCTGGGGGACACAGCAGCGGCAGGTTATGGAGAAAGCCTGTCCATCAGGAGGGAGCTGCAGCTTCTCCCACAGGGGCTGATGAGGAAGAGGAACACTACAGGAGAAAGTCCACATGCTTCCCCCTTTCTTCAAGCATTTCTTCTTGAAGCTCAAGGAATCCACTTCAGAGACCACCAGTCTCTCTTGAGACCAGTCAATGCAAAATATCCCAATTCATGCCTCTAGACATCCCTGAGCATTGCCTCTGACTCATCTCATATTTGCCAACAAAACGTCCATGTTTGCATGGACTTAAGCTGTTCTTTTCTCTTTGCAACTTATTGCTCTTCCTCCCTCTTCTCTCCAAATTGCAGACAGACAGGTTTTTGCCAAAAGACTGTCGGTTTGCTCCACAGCAGGACTTGCACAAATCCCAATATCTGCTTACGGCCTCACCTTGGTGGTGAGAACTTCAGAAGCCACCCCTTCATCAGGAGGTCTGGGACGTGGCTCTTCTCAAGGGACCAACAAAGTGCTGTCCTGTATTTCACAGTGCACATTTGCTGCTCTGGAGAAACAGGCAAGGGAAAGAAGCAGAAGAGATGGGAAAGCAATCACTCTAAGCTGTGCAAATTCATCAGATCCACACACACACACAGACCACGCAGACTTGAGCACACTTAGGAACCAAGATGCAAGCTGATGTCTTCTAACTCCAGTATTTGAAAGCACATGCAGCCCAGAGCCAGTTCTAAGGGAGCACAAATATTCACAGAGGGACACTGGAGATATTGAGAAGCTGTCTGAGGACAGTCCTGGGCCACCTGCTCTAGGTGGCCCTGCTTGAGCAGAGGTTGGACCAAATAACCTCCAGAGTTCCCTGCCAACCAGCCATCCTGTGTTTCTGTAACAGGTGAACTGATCACACTGATAAAAATAAGACACTTGGTTCTTAACTTCAGCTGCTCGGTACAGAGGAATACCACTCAGACATTCTGCTTAAGTCCAGGATCTTTACTCAGGGACACAGGAGTGAACTCTGCCAAAGGGAAAGAAAAAACACAACGAGGTATTTTACATGGAGACTTAGTTCCTGCTCCAAAGGCCACACGAGAGGAGCAGGCAGGACCAGGCAAGGTGGTGGATATCTGGGACAGCCTTCCCATGTCAGACACATAGATGTGCCTTCCCCAGCTGCAGCTAGGTGGAGAATGTGCCAGGAGAGCAGCCCCATTGCTCATCACAAGAAGCTCTGCCATCTGTCCCAGCAAAAAACAGCTTCAGGAAAGTCAGCTGTGGGGGCACACTGGACCAAAACCTTCCTCCAAGTGAGCTCCTCCCAACGGTGCTGCTGCAGTCAGGGTCAGGAGGGTAAAACGCAGGAATTTTCCCCAAGCCCAGAGAGGCTGCCAGCACAGGAGACAGCAAAATGCCGGGGGGGAGGGCCTCTCGCTTGAGTATGGCACCAGAGCTCCAGAGAAGAAAAAGCTACTAAAGCTCGGAGACGAGCTACAGGAACCACTGCTGTGAACACTCGACTTTGATGAGCAAAATTGCTGTTATGCTCTTGGAGAAGATCACCTCGAGAGCCCAAAAGGGCAGAGCATCTGCCTGCTTTTTCCTTTAGCACAGAAAGCCATGCTGCTGTTTTTCCTTTCATTTTCCATTTAATTAACTAAGCTGAGCCTCTCACTGCCCATCTCTCTGTGAACCCTGCCTGCTGATGCTGTGCTTTCTGCCTGGCCCAGGAGCAGTGGAGCACACAGAAAGCACACACATTGCTGCAGCAGCCCATGGGGGCTCGCTCCTGAGCCAGGGAAAGCTGTGCTGAGAGGCTGATGGGAGTATCTCCACTAGGTTTGGGCAATATCTGCCTGCTAATTAGGGGAACCCACCAAGAGTCAGATGCTGATCTACCTAAGCCAGAAATGGAAAAGACCTGTCCTCCCTTCCCCTCCTGTTATAACCTCTCATCCACGTCCGTCCCATCTGAACCTACAGGCCAGATGCACAGGGGCATTTACACTCCTATATCACCAGCTGACACCAAGTGGTAAATAAAGTGCCAAAGCAAAAGTCAAAAACTCCAGTATCTCTACAGGCTTCAGCCATAAGATTTTATACATGAAGAAACAGGCTGGTGATTTTCATTATTTGCGGTTTTATCTCATTCTATTGCTACTAGAGCTGATTTCCTTCCCAGACTACCTTCCCAAATATCTCCTCCTCTAGCCTTGCCTTTCAGGGAGATGCTACTTAGAGCCAGCAGCCACCTCCCACTGAGCATCACCCCCTCCCAATTCCTACCATCTTACAGTGTCTTAGTACCCAGTAACAGCTGCAATACATCTGGAGACAAACATTGTAATACTTTGCTGCTCCACTGCTACCGTCTCCTCCGTATCAACGGTCTACAATCGTACCTACTCATCTTAATGCCATTTACACTACTAACATACGCTCACATACACTGTCTGTTGTCATCCCTATCCTCAGTACCATCCAGCAGACCCCCTGCCTCAGCTGGCTGTAGCTCCTGTATATTGTGGAGCACTCCAGCACCCAGCTCTGCAGGGGCAAAGAAAGAGCAGCAGCAGAGCAGGAGGTAGAGCACCACGGAAACAAGCCAGGAGAGCCAAGGAAATGTATCAGCTTATGCTTCAGCAAACCCTTCAGCTAAAAAATACTGAGAACGTGTAACTTCAGTTCACTGAGTTATGATCCCAAAAATTCAAGGATTAGACAAGGAGCACTTAATGTGTGAAAAAAGAGCAGGAATTCTCCTCTGATGGTAGAACAGACATAAGGGGAAAGCAAGCTGACAGCGCTGCTGCCAAGGATAGTGGCAGGGAGCAGGCACACGACTGGCTGGCTGGGGGCTGTGGTGTGTTTGCAACATCTCTCTTCCATAAGTGGACGAGGCTCCCTGCGTGATACTGGCAGGCATAGTGGCAGCGCAGATCCTGTCTGCAGAGGTGGCCATCAAAAGGAACCCTGGGCAGGACTCCTGGCTGTGCAGCCCAGCTGTGCCCGAGAGGATATACCTCCAACCCAGAGCCCATAGCACCTTGGAGCTCAGTGCTGGCTCCCAGTATGACAGAGAGCCCTGGCACTTTCTCAGCAAACCTCAAGTACACCAGGGGACACAGACATATCCCAGCACAAGCTTCAAGGGCTGGTCTCTCTTCACAACCTTCCAGAAGCTCACATCATGGGAGGCACCTCATGCCCCCAGCAATCAACTAGGCTCCTTGTCGGTGACTACTTCTTCCTAGAAACAAGGTGTAAAATCCTAGTGACAAGGCTGATTCCTGTATGCTTGGTATAATCTCTAAACAAACACACATTGCTACTCCTCAACACCAGATTTGCCTCCATGAGTGTTGGCAGGAGCTGTGGGTGCTGAGGAAGAAAGAAGACATGCAGCACCACTTCACATGGCCCTAGGAGGTGACCCACCCAAACCACTCCAGCCATAAGTGGTCTTGGTTGCCCCTAGTCAAGTTTTGTGGATTTAAAGTTGCAAAAGGAGAGATCCCTGCTAAGGAAGTGCCTGTGGCACTGCTTACCTGGAAGCATCACTTTTATCCCCACAGCATTGGACTTGACAGCGGCTGCCGGCTTCCCCAGCGGCAGGGTGCTCCTCCTCCAGACCTCCACCTCACACTGGTACGTCCCCTCATTGGCAGCTGTCACATTGTGGATGCGCAGCTTGAAGTTGGTTGCAGATTTTATCAGTTGAGCTTTCCCCTGGAAGTGTGGCTGCGTTGCCCCCCAGGTCACAGTGCCATTAGGAAAGAGCCAGACCAGCTCATGGTAGTGGCCGGTGGGTGTGTTGGGCTGGAAGAACCACCCCATGGACACTGGCACCATCTCGAAGGCATAGCTGGCGCTCACTTGGCAGACGAGTTCAAAACTCTGTCCGTAACTGATGATGGCAGTTCGGCTTCTCAGCGTGGCATGCAGACCAAGACCTGCTCAGGAGGAGAGAGCCCTTGGTGCTGGGACAGAAATCCTGCTGCGTGCCACCTCACCGCCACCATTCCCATGCAGCGCCATCCCTGCTGTCCCAGCCACTATAGCCCCACGGTGGCCAGCAGTCTCGCTGCTCCTCTGCCGGTGCTACTCTCCCCAGAGTTGCACCATGTTCTTCCAGCCCCACATGGTCGCCAGCCCTCTCATACCTCATTCTCTCACCTCCAGAGAACCCCATGTACCCTTCTTCTCAGGCTTCCCAGTTTCACCCCATGGCAGAAAGCCAGAGATCCCCTGCTGCTGCCCCCTTTGCTGCTTCTTTCCGCTCTCCACAAAAGCCTCACAACTCTTGTGGTCCAACAAGCGATTTCAGGCATGCCGCCCAGCAATAAGCAAGGGAAAATGCCCTAAATCACAGTCAAAAGCTCTCCATAAAGGCACCCATTCCAGCAATCAAAAGAAACAATAGTGTGGGCATTGCACACCACGGAGGTTAGTGGCTCCGTGTTCAGACAGGAGGGCAGAAGAAGTGCCAACACCAGAGGTGTATCTCTGGCAAAAGTCATGATACAACTCAGTAAGTGCCTTCACTGAGCTTAATTACTGTAATTATGCTGCTAAAACAGGTATTTTGTATTTCAAGTTCAGGAGACAATCAAAAGATCTGTTGTGCAAGCCACTGCGTTTCACGTCTCCAGGCATTTTAGCTGTTGTGCCCCACTTGTGTCTCCCAAAACATCTTGTGTAGGACTCAAGCACCCTGCTAGAAATGGGGAAAATGAAGCACTTCAGGGCCAAGTGATCAGCCCCTAGGGCACCCTGCAGCAACATCAGAGCTCAGGGCACAGCAGAACTGTCTTGCCTGCATGTGTCCACCCACTTCTCTAGCCTTGCCTTCCGTGTGTCCAGCTTGAAAGCCCAGAAACAGAGGTGGCCCAACTCACCCATGGGGCTGACTGTTACTGCTGTCTCCCCTTCCTCTGTCCAGCTCCGGCCTTGGGACCACTCCGTTGCTTTGCACCCGTACCGCCCACCATCGCCCTCATCCAGTGTGTTGGGGATCACCAGGGTGAAAGCGCCAGAGCTCACTTTCTCCAGTCGGAGGCTTCCCCGAGTCCTGCTGTCTTGGTAGGTGCTGCCAAAGCTCAGGGTGCCATCTCGCTCCATGGTGGCCACCAGCATACGGGGACCCGGGTGCTGCGGTGGCAGGTGCCACCACCGCACGGACACAGGATTGGTCGCTCCTTGAACCTCGCAAAGGAAGATCAAGGCATCTCCCGCCATGACCTGCGGCGTGCTGGTGGACACAGACAGGCGCATGCGGCTCTCTGCAAACAACAGTTACTGAATGGGAGGGGTTGTGTTCCTCAAAGAAAGCCAGAGATACGGTGGCATTAAACAGAGAGATTAGATAAATCTTGACATTGGAAAAGGAAAGGAATCATCTGAAATTTTCAGCTAGCCTTTTCTTATAACTTTGGAAAAAGCTTTCTAAGGATATATTTTCTCCTTTTTTAAAAATCTTTAATGTCTTTCCTGTTTATATTAACGGATGCATAAAGAAATACTTAAGAAATAGAATCCCAACAGACAACTCCTGCAACATCAGAATAGCCACTGTCTAGCTATGACAAGGAAGTCAAGAGTCTCCCACACATTTTTCTTAGAGCTCTTTCTCAAGAGTCATCTCTCCAAAACAGAGAGAGCACGCTGATGGAAATGGCAATGATCTCCCCCATCCAGAACTACCCATTCTGTTGGGTCAACCTATGACCCTCAGGAGTAGCAACAGGTTTTTCTCATAGTTTTTTGTACCAAAGACACAAGAGGACCCAACTTCCCCAGAATTCTACCTACTTGCCCCAAAACTTGTTGCAAAGAGGCTGAGCTAAACATTTACATTTTGTTGACAGCTGCTGCATCTGTCATGTTAATGCTTGCCAGAGCAAGTGCTTTTCCCAATATTATATTACAAAATCTATGGCACAATTGCACTCTTGCTGCAAGCAGCAGGTGTGTTAAACCTGTCAAGTTAAGGCCAGATTTGAAGTGTTCCCCAGTCAAAGATCATTGCAGGCTTACACAGAAGACTTGACATTAGGATTTACTAACCTACTGGCTTCACATTGACTTGGATGCCTGATGACAGATTGGTCTGGATGCTGTCAAAGTCTCCAGGAGTCTTCATCTCCGAAACAGAGCAGTGGTATGTGCCATTGTCCTGCAGCCCCACCTCATAGATGGTGAGGACATAAACCGTGTTGCTTTGCTTGAATGCTTGGAGCTTCCCCAGCTTGGCTCTCTCTTCATATGCTTCCTCCAAAATCAATACCCCATGTGGGTCAACCCTGGCTACTTGAATACTATTGAGGAGCCAAAGAACTTGGAAATTACTGCTGCTGCTCTTCTGGGATCCCACAACACAATTTAGTTGTAAGGTATCTCCTTCAGCAAGCGACCTTTCAGTAGCAGTGATGTTCACAGAGAGATCTCTGCCTGTGGGCAATCAAAAACAAAGAGGGTGCTAGATGGCCCTGCCCATGCTTCCCTCCCACCTGGCAGCACCGAAGGCCGTGCAGAGAAAAATGGGAGGGAATTCTCTATTGAAACATTTTCTTGCATTAGAAAAGTTATCAGTATAGAAAACTTTGCCCATGAGGAGACAGTTGCCAACTCCAGGCACTGAGTAGTCACAGGTGGAGGAAGCACCGACCAGAGCCCCAAACTGCTGAGCTCCCCACTTTGAAGCAGCTAACCCCACCCCAGAGCAGAGAACCCGCTGCGGCAGCCTCAGACCACAGCCACTGCCTGCTTAGCTCACGTATCCCAACCAAGGGCTGCTCAAACTCAGAGGCATCAGCTTCTCTGGAGGGCTGCTGCATCTTGCCTCCTGGAGCTGTTTCGTGTAACAATACCCCTTAAACCAGAAAGGGGCACAAAGAAGTTTACCACTTAGTGGTGTTTTGAACTCTACTGTCTGTGGTGGGAGAAGGTGTGTGGAGCATCCAAGCTGCTCGTCTGAATCTGATGCTGCTGGTCCTGCCTGCTGCAGCCCTCCCTGCTGTGAGATGTGGGCAAGGGATACTTTCCAAGTTGGAGAGGTTTGGGGTTAGTCCCTGCTAAAGCAAGAACTGTCAAGAACTGTCACAACACAGGGAGGTTGGAGTGAAGCAAAAAGAGGTGAATACCCTCTAGTCCCTGTCCTGCCCCCCATACCAGCTAGCAGCAGCTGCCAAGCAAAGAGGGTTAGCACAAAGTCATCTTCCCCTTGGCAGACCCTCTTGGGTAGTCAGCCAACATCTGAGGTAAGGACCCTGTCTCTGGGTCCTATGATAAGATTCACTTTCCTCATGTGCTAATGCCCCCTGGTTTCTAGCATCAGCCTGGCTGGAGAGAGGCTGCAGGCAGAGACCCACAGTGTGTCCCAAAAGCCTACACCGTGACCCCACAGAGCAGTGGCATGGACAAAAAACAGGAGGTAGGGCTGTGCCCTGGCTCCCTGGCTCACACTAGTCCATCTTCCTGGGTCACTGCAGTGCTCCCTGCCCTCCCAGTGCTAACAAGCAGGGCAAGGTTACGTGCTGTAGTTTGGAGGCAAAACAGAGCAGCTCCCCAACTGCCACTGGAAAGTCTCAAATAATTTATTGAAATCATTTATTGGACCCTGTAAATTTAAACCCTGGTTCATAAACAGTTTGTGAACAGGAATCTCAGCTGCTGCAGATATGTTTGGCATTCCCAAATATTTGCTGGAGAGTTTATAGAAACCGATGGAGCAGTTGTTCACGGTCAGAGCAGTCACCGGCTCCTGGTGCGATGGGGCGCTCAGCCTCACAGCCTGAGCTCTCACATGAGGCAGTGCAGGGAGACTCCAGTCCTGTAGATAAAATTTCTTTACTGAAAGAGTGGTGAAGCATTGGAACAGGGTGCCCAGGGACGTGGTAGAGTCACCATCCCTAGAGGTGTTCAAAAATCATGTAGACGTGGCACTTTGGGGCATGGTTTAGTGGTCACAGTGGTGTTGGATTGATGGTTGGGTTTGATGACTTCAGAGGTCTTTTCCAACCTCAGATTATTTTATGGAGGGTTTGTACACCCACCACTGTTTCCCCCCAAGTAATATCAGCAGCTCTAATACAATTACCATCATCACCCTTCTACCCTTAATGGCCACCCACGTGGCAAATACTAAACTCTGACAAGGTTCCTCTACTCCTAAACAATCCTATGGCACTGGTACCCAAAGCTACACACTACTGGTCACAATGAATCCTCTTAAACAAGCAGATGCACGGAAGCATTTGCCAGTCAGCCAGGTTTCAGGAACAGGACTCTGACAGTGGGAAACTACTTTCTCCCTCACCCTCATACCTTGTCCTCCTGAGCCACACAAAGGGTGCTTGGTCCTTGCCTGTTTCTTTGGTTTCCTGCTTCGACTCATCACCCTCCAGCAAGACAGCGGTTTCCCTCACCCCCCACCCCTGGCTCTGCAGCCTCCTCCATCTGTTCTGAGCATGGGTACGCAGTATACCACATCCCCACGAAGCTTTTCAGTGAGAGACTTGCTCCCATTTTACTCCACACTACAGTATATGTTAAAGGACATCATCTATGCTTGGCTGCTTTGAGGCAGAACTTGCTGGTCACAGCTACGCACGCATAGCTCAGGGAAGAGCAGGGTGAGGGACAACAGACAGCAAAGGGCTTGTGGCAGGAGGGATGGCAGGCAGGGTGCTCAGAGGAGTGGCAGTGTTATAATCATCCCAGGGAAGTAGGGACAGGGGTTTTCCCACCAGCCCTGGGTGAGGCAATGCAGATGCTGGGAGCCACGGGAAAGCTGGTGGGCAAAGGCAATGGGAGGTGCCTGGCAAGGACAGAGTGATGCAGGAGCAGATGGGCAGCACTGGCAAGGGGTTGTTTGTCAAAATTTCCTATTTTAATCCATCTCGTACATTGTAGCAGGTCTAAGCCTCCT
This sequence comes from Apaloderma vittatum, assembly GCF_000703405.1. Classification (NCBI taxonomy): domain Eukaryota; kingdom Metazoa; phylum Chordata; class Aves; order Trogoniformes; family Trogonidae; genus Apaloderma; species Apaloderma vittatum. The sequence continues at coordinate 127,373 of NW_009705327.1, forward strand.
CTTTCTACATACCTAATGCTACATTTTCCTAGATCATAAACCAGGGGCTTGGTGCATGCACTTCAAGGCACAGTCTAACCCACAGTCCCATTACCACCATATATGAACTACTAGGAAGAGACACACAGATGCCCTAAAAGACAGAAAAACCAGTTGGTCTGAAGCCCAGCGGGCTCTCATGACACCAGGAACAGACAAGCCACCTCCAGCAGACACCAAAGCCATGCAGCACAGGCAGTGCATCACCATGTCCCTTGGTACCTGTGGCCAAGGCACCACGACAGGCAGCTGACTGTTACGTATTTTGGTTTTTGAGACTTGTGAGACCCTCAAGGCAGTCTAACACCACCTTCTTCTGCATATTGGAGCTTAATACTGCCAAGAAGCCAGCCTGCTGCAGGAACATATTGCTTTCTCTGCTAACACCTCACATATGCCCACAAAGTTGCATGATTGCTGCCAACATCGGGGACTCATCTATGTGAAGCAAGAAGTACCAGTAGCTCCCAAAACAGGGGCTGGCACAGCCCCAAGCCCAGCCCATTCCCCTCAGTGCCCAGCAGAGGTGGTCAGAGTCCCCAGTGGGTCCCTGGACTGTGGCAGAGGCAGGCAAAGGCCACTGAAAACTGCTGCTACAGAGCCTTGAATGAACACAGAAGTTGGCACTAAAGTGTGAGTTTGCAAGGGCCTTACCCTGACTCACAACTGCCAGCGATGTCCTCCCTGTTTGCTTGCGGGAGATGTCCTTCCATGTCTCATCAGGATCCTCAATCCACTCAGCTGCCTCACAGTACAGCTGTCCCTGGTCAGACAGCTCCACTCCCCTGATGGAGAGCTTGTATGTGGTGTTCCCAACCTTGTTCAGCTGCACATCCCCCACCAGAAACCTCTGCATGTACGAGGGTCCTGGCCTCAAGGTGAAGTCCTTGGAGAGGGTGAGGACCTCCTCAGCATGGTGCTCTCCTGTTTCCTGAAGATGGTACCAGCCAACAGAGAGATGTGTATGCTGAGCAGTGGCCTTGGACACCTCACAGGTGAGCTCTGCTGCATCCCCTTCAGTGCGGGTGAGGACCTGGGGCACCATGGAAGCCGAGAGGGTGTCTGCAATCACTGAGCATGGGAGAGAAACACAAAGAGCAGCTGGTTGTGGGAAAAAATTGTCTCTTGGCCTCAGCTGGCAACCTGTTAGCCACTACAAAACCACAGTCAGGTCCTAAGGGATCTGACAGCGTAGGAGAAATATTTTTTGTAGGTGGTTGACAAGATTTCCATCAGCCTACACCAAGGTGTGAAGTAGTTAAAACCACAGCAGGAAAAAAAAGCACAGTGAATCTCTCTGCCATACCCTCTTCAGTCAAACTACAGGCAGTATTAATTCGGCAATGCCAAACAGATTAATGTCCAGCACGCCACAATCCCAAGTCCATGATGGTACACCATGAAGATAAAGGAGGGAACAGGAGTGAATACCAAGCTGAAGTACAATACCACAGCACAGACTTGATGGGCTCACAACAGGACCTTTCCCATCGCCTCTCCAATCCATTGTCTCCCCTCTTGCAGTGTTCTGCAGGAGCTGCTACTTCCCTCCATCTGTGGGTATCCCATTTGGGTCAAGTCCCACACCTTGACCTGAGAGAACACCAACAGCTAATCTACAAAGCCTGAAAACTCCTGTCCTTCTAAGTGCCTAGCTGTGAAATGCTACAGCTGCGTTGGGAGCTGAAACTGCAGTCAAACCATGGGACAAGCGGAGACTGGGAGGCAAAGGCCAGAGCAACCTTAAAGGGGACACTTGGGCATGCATACCTTGGTCACTCAGGGGGTAACACAGCAATCCCAGAGTGGGGAGAGAAGGAAAGTTTGTGCCCGTTAATCACTGTTTTGCCCAGCTGCCCCTCTGTCAGAGACCCAGAGATGAATACTTCTCCTCAGTGCAAAGGTGGGGGCAACAGAAACCTGCCTGTGACCCTGCCTGTCAGGAACAGGGCTCTCTTTCCAGACTTACCTGAGAGGTTTGTTTTGGCGCTGTAACTCCCAAAATACGTTTCATCAGTGTTGGGCGTGTGGCACTCGTACTCCCCGGCATCCCGGTCCTGCAGCTCGGTGATGTGCAGCAGGACGGCGTCCCCCTGCACCCGCTCCACGTAGATCCCCCGGCTGCGCACGCGCTGGGTGTAGATGGCGTAGGGGAAGGAGGGGTCCACGGTGCTCACGATCTGCACCTCTCGCTCGGGAGCCGAGGGCAGGTAGATGGACCACTGGAAGTTCTGCTCTGCTGGGCCCTGGTAGCCACTCACCTTGCACCACAGTGTGACGTGGGATCCCCTCACGCGGTAGAGAGGCCCCTTCTGAACAGTCACCACCCGCTGGCCAGTGCTCAAACCTGCCACCAAAGAGTTGGCACACATGGTGTTTGCAGGGATATACGCTACCCCAGGGCTGCATACTCAAACCAGCAGTGGGTCTGGGAGCGCACCAGACAACAACGTAATACTGGGAAGAATTGCTATGCCCTCCCATTCTTGAAGCATGAAGCCTAAGAGACTTCATATCCCTTGCAATGGTAAGAACAAGTCCTGTAATAATAAACCTCCAAACTTCCTTGTCTCTTAGCACACTGGGAGTCACACAACAGAGTCCAGAGCATCATGGCCAGAGGGCTGTTAAGCCTGTTCATGGCTGGAGAATCTCTCTCAGCCAGCTGTTCAGAGGGAGCAGCAACCAGGCTGAGATCACTGGAAGAAGCTTGTGATGTGTTAGAGAAGGCCAAGCACTTCGGTCTTGCACATGCTGGGTGCGGGGTGGGAAAAGGTGCCAGAGCTGACCACTGCCAGGGAAGGAGAAGCCAAGGGACATGGGGCAGCAGAGCAAACTGTCAAACTGGGTGCTGCAGAGGTGCTCCATGAATAGAAACCAGAGAGGGCATGGGAAAGGGGTCCAGCAGGAGCTCCTCAGAAGGCAAGGGGCACTGAGAGGCATCAAAGAAATCCCGTCATCAATAAATGGAGGAAACCTTCATTTCTGCCTCCAGAGGGTTTTGGGAGGCTATGGTCATCTGTGCCCCCTCCTCTCCTGCAGAGCTCCCAGTGGTGACATTCAGCTGTATTCTGGTGCCCAGCACACACAAGAGCAGAACACCCACAGGACATGGACACCGAGTCAAAAAAACATGGAGATTGGGCCAGGGAAGAGAGCTGGTGGTGGCACAGCCTAAGAAATCCTTAGAAATGCCCTTCCAAAGGAAGTGGGGGTGAGGTAAACCCCTCTGCATCCCCCAAGCAGCTACACAACAGAAGTGTGCACATCCCCTCACTGAAACCCTGCGAGAGTCAGAGCTATCACTTTAGAGCGAAACTACAGGGCTGAAAGGAGAACGTGCTGCCGCAGCTCTTCCCATGGCCACCAAAAGCAAGCAGTGCTGGCCATGGTGGGACCATTTTGGTCCCACAGCCCCAGAAAGAAACCCCACTGAGCCACCTGCTTGCAAAGGTCCCGTCCACACCAAGTAGGTGGCTTTACCTCCCCCAGTCACCTGCCCTGGGAAATCCCTCACCACCAGACAGGGCACTCACCCAGGAAGAAGAGGAGGAGGAAGAGGAATGCAGCCACGAGGCACTGCACCAGCCCCATGGAAAAGGGCTCTGCGTGGGTCCTCTCCCAGAAGGGCAGCGGAAAGCTCTCATGAGCGACGGCAAGAGCCACTCTGCTATTGTGAAAGTGGCTGAGAGGAAGCTGTCCTGCAGTAGTGGTTTCCTCTGCTTAGAAACAGCGGGGGGGAGGTTGGTGAGTAGGGTACAAAGTAACACGCCTCTGGGAGGTGACAGCCAGCACCCCGGGCCCACGCTGCCAGGGCAAGGGAAATGCCCGAGGCCCCTCATGCTGGTCTGTGTGCAGGGCAAGTGCCCAGCTCTACCAGCTGTGGCTTTGCTGTCCAGTTTAAGGAGCTCACAGGCTAATCCTTCTGCCTTGCGACTCCCACTATGTTACACAGAGTAGCTTGCTCTCTGCTAACAGAGGGCTAGACCCCAGGGAGGGATCTGGGGCAGATTTCTAGGGCTGAAGCTCCCCCCACCTATTTATTTTCCATAGCTGCAGACAGCAGCATGATACCTCACGTACAGGTTGGGGTAGCACAGTGGTCCCCAAGGACAGCTGACCAAATTCTGCCTCAGGGGGCAGTGGGGCATGCCAAGTGGGGTATCTCTCCCAGAACAACCCCACCAGCCCATCAGTGGGGCAGGAGACCTGCCATCATAACATTCAGCCCAGCCCAGGCAGCTTATCAGCTCTTGAAAGATCACCAAGCAGCCAGAAATCAGCCAGGAATGCTCTTTCATAAGCACATCCCACGGGCAGACACCCAGATGCGGTCCAGAGTGCTGGACCACTCTCCATCATCTTTGTCAAG
>NW_009705328.1:0-71486 GCF_000703405.1 Apaloderma vittatum
GCTTCTGACCGCGCTGGCAGCGGGAGGGCAAACGTTCTTCCCAGGGAGTGAGGAATAGAGGGAAGGTCTCTTCCCAAGATCTGGATCCTGCGCCTGGGGAGGCAGGGGAGTCAGTTTGCATTTTTAATTGCTGAGGTTTCTGTTACTCTGTGCCTCAATTATAACAGTTATGGGAAGACTTTAGTACTTGAAAATAACGGTGAGGAAACAAGTGGGTGTGTTTTCTTGCTTTTGAGGCAAATATGCCTGCAGCGATCTTTTTTCTTAGTATTTGAAGTGGAAAGGGTCAACTGCAGAGACAGATCATCTTTTTAAACGATCCTGAATCTAATATCTTTGCAAAATCCATTCTGTCTTTAAGTAGGCTTTTTTTTAAAAAAACATGCTAGTCCTTAGACAATTAAAATGAAACTACATTTCCTTTTTCTTAATAGGTTAGTATTAAAGTACCTGTCCTGCCAGTTTAGTATACTTTCTTATCAAAAAGACTCTTTAATGGGAGCAACTAATAATACATAGGCTGTAGCAAAGTCTGTAGGGGAAAAAAAGTTGTTTAACTATTAATACTAGCTAATTGTCGCTGTACGTAGTCTTGCAGAATGCTGAGGATTAACTCTGTCTTCAAAAGAATGTATGTTTTATATGCTCTGTGAATGTGAATATACAGATGTAAATAGCTATTTAAAGTGTCAGAAACTATAGACTTCTCATCTGAGTATTCCAAACCACAGTTGCCTATTAAGGGGAAAATCTTTACTACTTCTGGGTTTTGTGGGTTTGTAATTCCTGTGACCATTCATGGCTTTTTATAAATCAGAGTATTTAAACTTACCCAATAAAATCCTGTGGTTCTAGGCAAATAAGCTGTTTTATCCCGTATTCTCTGCACATTTCCATTGTGTCTGTGTGACAGCTGTGGTGTACGGTGCTGCGTAGACTCGAGAACTCTAGAAGTGCATTGAGAGACTTGTCTAGACAAGAAGGAAGTACCACTGCGAACCTAAGGACAGCTGGTTTGTTTTGTTTTTCCCTATGAGGTCCTTTGGAAGGACATGGAGGTGTCAGTAAACCCACTTTGCAGTAGTTGGGATTCCACAAAACCTGAGCTGAAGTCACGGCCTGCCAGCATGTCACTGTCACCACCGGCCGTGTTTGGGGACCACTGCTAAGGATGTATTAGGAAAGTGATGTTTGTAGGAGATTATTGTTTGCTTTTTTCTTCAAATGCCTGCTCTCAAAGACTCTTTTGGGAATTCAGGAATGGGAACAGGTGAACATTTATTATTTGGCAGAGCTTGAAGTTACACACAGTTCCTTAACACTGTGCAAGACTGCGATGACAAAGCAGAGACCTAACGTGATAACTGCAGCCCGTGTGCTGCTGATGAGTAAGACCATGTTTCAAAGTGAATTGATAGCAAGCATGCTGAAAATACTCAGACATGTAGGTTAATTAGTTTAGATGAATACAGAAGCGCTGTTTTCCTGCTCAAATTCAATATTTTAAGCTGTTTTCAGAATAGAGCCAACTGTCTATGGTTACACTTTGACAGGAGGTACAGGAAAACCTGAAGAAATACATTGTTTTTAAGTAAAACAAAGTGAGTTTGGTGCATCCTTTAGTGACTTTCTTTCTTAGTTTCGTAACTTGTATGTTTCTAATTTTTAGTTTTTGTCGTCAGTTTTGTACATTGCTATGTTTTTGAAAGAGAGCAGAAAAGTAGTAAAAAGCAACTATCTATATCCTTATCTATATATTAGAAAGTTTGCTGATGTTAGCCTTCTTCAATAAAAGATAGGTAACTAATGACCGCAAACAGAAGCCCCAAACAAATACATGTTTTAAGCTTGCGTAGCTTCCTTGTCCTCTGTAATTTTGCAGAATGCAAAGAATAATTAAGGTTTCTCTATTTAATACAGTAAACATTGTTTGGAACTTTCATGTTTGAGTGCCGTCGTGCTTAAACTTCAGACTAAAATAGTTGATTTTGATAAATGTAGTAGCTGAGATGGCACTGACTGGAACTCAGCATCAGCTTTTGCACTTAGTGGTGGAAGGTTCTGCTTGATCAGCACTTAGAAAATTGGGTCTATGTTTTGGAGATGCTTGAAGAAGCAAGCATTTCCAAAAGCTGTGAAAGAGCTTTCAGTCTGTGTCTTTCAGTCTTTCTAAGAGTTGCTGTAGATAGATTTTTAGATAGTGGACTGATAATAGAAGAGCAGAGGTGTACTCTGTGTTTGTGCGTGCATATATGTAATATACACATATATATGTACGTGGTAGGCTTGAGTTGCAGAATTAAATATGTTCTAGGTTTAGTTAGATCAAATGCAAACTGGTGACTTCTGCATACTCCTATAGGTGAAACTCAAGACACTGAAACAGAATACAAAATTATACACTTAAAAAGAATGCTTTCCTTTTCAAGAGTTAGTGTATTCAGTTATTTAGAAAACCTGTTTTAAGTTTTGCTTGTGATATTTTTTGATTTGTGGGAGGAAGAGATCCCAGTTGTAATTGTCAGATTGTTTTTAATCTGTATTTGATTCACTATGACTGTTGTCAGATAACCTGTGGTGTATATTTAATTGAACTTTACATTGAATGAGGTGGGTATTGAGGTGAATAGCTCACTGGCATGAACTGCATATTGCACCTGCCTTTTTTTTAACCTCGGTTTGTTGGAGGAATGCAGTAAGGCTACTTATCCAAGACCCAGACTTCATCTCCTTGGAAACCTGATCTTTCACCAGATGTTGAGAAATGTAATTTCTTTTTTAATCCATTCTGCAGAAGAATGAAGATCAAAACAGCATCTTCAGGCTTTGTTAGTCTGGAATATTAATTAAGTTAAAAAATAGTCTGATGTTCAGTTTTTGTCTCAGAGAAGATAAATACTTTCCATTGCATTTGATATTATTTCAAATTTATTTTATCTGTTCCTAAAATATTTTAGCTGTAGTGGTTGTGTGGTCTAGTTAACTTCAAGAACTGGTTGATTACTGTCTTCTTCACATGTACAATATAGCATTGCTTGTGTTCCCTACCCTTTTCTTGCCTGCAAGGATTCGTCTTTCTCCCCTGTGTTCAGGTCATCTCTCCTTTGCAGCCGCAAGAAAATATTTCTTAGCCAACACATACAGAATCTGTAACCTTTTCAGTCTCCTGCCATTTGAGAAGCTGTTATTCAATGTCTCTGATGTCAGACACACTTCTAGGTCAGCTGCTGGTGTCAGAAAAACTTGTGACCCTGGGCTGAAGCCGTGCTGTAGTTTAGTAGGTTGCTCTTCTGTAGGAACAGTGCCAGTAGGCTACTTATAGAGCAAGAAATATCGTTGGCAGGATTTTTGAATGGTGAAATAACAAGCCACGTTTCTTGTGGTCTAAGGTGTTGACTGTTGACGTTCTCTAGTAACTTTAAAGAAAGCCATTCATAGGGATATAAGCAGTTGAGGAAGATGGTTGTAGTTTTCATGTGTGTTTTGACAGTATCTTCCTTGCAAATGTTAGCAGGCTCGATTTTCCACAGGCACAAGGCAATCTAGTGGCACCTTGGGTAAAGGAAGCAGCAAACATATTGCTAAATCCTCAGCAGCCCTTACTTGGTGTGGCTGTGGTGGAAATACATCGTCTGACGTGCACTCGCGCTAACACGGGGAAGGGTAAGTTTTGCAGCTCCTGAGTGGTGTGTATTGGCACCGTGTTTCTCAAGTCACTTTAATAGGAATGCATTTTATGGTAAGTCATATACGCATATTCACTTGCAGCCGTTTGCCTTAACTCCTTTCGGCGTCAACTAAAACTAAGTTAATGAGATACACGTATTTTAAAGATCGGATGTGGTCTTGATGCAAGATCACTCAGAAAACCCTTAAAGTTAGTCGTACCTATTTGGGATCGATGTAGGTTTTGTAGGGAGGGTGAAATAACACTATCAGACAACTCAGAAATTAGTATTATTCTTGATCTGAAGTTCTTTTTATCTTGGAAACGTCCTTGAAGTGGCTTTGCCTTTTCTAATTTGCCTAAAAAAACCGACAAGATAGGAAAGACTTTGGTAGAAATTGCTAAATAGTACTGTACTGCAGAATACTAATGGAGTTGAGTTAGAAGGAAAAGTTATTTCCTAGAAAAAAACAGGATAAAGTAAAAAGAATATATTTTTATTTTAACTCTTTCTTGAAGAATGTTGTTTCTGTCTTTAAAACCATTAGTTTTATAGTTTTCTTGAACTGGTTTGGTTGGGTTTTTCTCTTGACTTGTTATGAATGGATTTCTCTATTCTATCTAGGATTTTTTTTGGAACAATATGAAGTTTAGGACTTCTCTTCCAATTTGAAGCAAAACTATATGTATTCAAAAATAATAAAACTTTTATCCTTTATGTTGCACCTGTGCATGTGTAGTTGTAAGAGTGATGGCATAATAGCTTTGGTTTGAGTTCTACTTTTATGTTTACCCTTGTCTCAAGAACCTCTGATAATTGTATTTTAAATCCCCCAAGATTTGAGCTTTAAGCTGCAGTTTGGCTACTGGCATATTAGCTTTAGTATAAACTTCTAAAATAGTATTTATTTTGCCCATAGATTTGAATGGCCTAGTCATTTTTCAGGGCTAAATTCTGGGGCACAGAACACATTGCAAAAAAAAATCGGATGTTAGTCTTTGAGGTCTATGGTAGAATGTGTTTTCTGACCTTGTCTTGACCGTGTTGGGCTTTCCAGTTTGCAGTTCTAGAACTGTTGACTGAGAAACAGGACGCCTATTTATTCCTCTGTTCCCTTTCCCAATGGGTTTAGCCTCCAAGCCATTTTGTGTAATCTTTGCATTTGCGTTTACGATTTGATTTGTTATAGATGAAATTACTTCAATGAGTTAATAAAAAAGTCACTATTGACACTGTGCTGTCAACATAAAGAATATTTTTGTGTTATACTCAGTATGTGGTCCAGATTGATAAATCTAGAAATTTACTTAAGTTTGACCTTAAAGGGCTCAGGTATCTAGATTTTATTTTATTTTTTTTCTGAATGGTCTGATAAAACCTCGGAACGCTAGGCCAGCAGTTGGATATCCCTGTTTTTTATAGGAGGAAAGAAAAATAAGAGCAGTGAGTTTATGCTAGTTTGGATTTATGTTGGAATTTTCTGTTTCACCTCTGTTAGAAATTCTAGGGCTTCTATGTAAATATTTTTTTTTCCATGTTCAAGACATGCAGCTTGGTTGGCTTGTCTGGCCAGGGAACAGTCTGAAGAAAGATGGGTATTTCCCTATAAGAGTATTTAAAAATATAGTTAAGTCTGTTAAGGATATCTCAGCTGGCAGTAAAGAGTTCTCTGTTACTGTACTTGGCATTATTTGTTGAATAAAGTAATTCCTGTCCTAATTTATCTGACTTGGCTCTTCCATAGTAAATGCCTGCTTTATTTTCTTAGCTCTTTATTCATCTTACTCTAACATCTTTGTGTCATCATCAAGTAATAAGATGATGAGTGGAGGGGGGAGTGGGAAGAAAAGAGAACATTAGAGCAGTTGGCTGTCGTAGAAACTGATGTTTCTACGTTCCTGTTCCTGGTAGAAATTATTAACTACCCAGCTCAGAGCAAATTTTAACGACTGTATATGGCTGATGCCACTGTGGGAGTCTTCTGACGGGATCCTTTATATGTGTGTTCCTCCCAAGAATTCTAGTCTGGTGGAGTTTTAGTGACTTTGAAGGACGCGCATGGGGAATGCCGCTGTTCAGTATCACCGAGGCTGCGCTCAAGTACTCCAACAGAGCAAGAAGCAAAAGCCCATGGCCAGACAGAATTCTCTGGGTTTTGTGCCCAGCAGTTTGTCCTGTGGGGACACATGAATCCTTTGCAACACCCGTGGACAGTTGGATGAATTTGAGCAGTAGTTTTGAAGATGATTTGAGCTGGATTGCTATGGACAATGAGGCCCATAACACTCCAGCTCCCTCCTGGCCAACTACTTCCATCCCCGAGTCCTGTCTCTCTGCTCCGTGGCAACAAAGTGTTTGGGTGAAGGTACTGGACCACTCCTGTGGCTCAAGGATAATTTGTTTTTTTTTCACCGGAGATTGATTTGAGATTACTCAGTTCACTGATACCATACAGCTTGTGGCTTCATAAATGTTTGTGCTTTTGTACATTACGAGTCGGCACAGCTCACAAACTGACTGTTCCTGAAGGAGAGGTAGGAGAGCCAGTAAGTGTGAGGAGTGCTGTTTTAAATGTGTTACGCTGCAAACTTGATGTGGAAGAAGAGGATTTAGGGCAGAATATTTTTGTATTAAGCTGTGTTGGATCATTTCTTTCATAAATCTACATGAAAATTTGATAAAAAAAATCTGGGCTTTATGCTGATACCCAGAAGCCAGAAAAATAAGCAAATTTTTTTTTTTTTTTTCCTCTGGAGTGGCTCAGTGGAGCTTTCCACTGTTTATTGTGCCATTTTATAAAAAATGTTTTTTCATAACAAGGAAGAGTAGCTCAGTTAGACCTCTGACTCTTTTCCCTTTCCCCTCACCGGCCCATGTGCTTCTGGGTTTCCAGATGAATAAATATAGAAGCGCTTCTGATACGCAAATCTCTCAGGAGCTCATTCACCACTGCCACCTGACTCTACTGGAGCTGGACACTTACATGTCCAAGTTGTTGTCAGACTGATAATTTATGTAAAAATGGCAGAGACTCAGCAATATAACCAGTTAGGCTTGCCAGGAAAGCTGGAGGAAATGGAATATAGGAAGGAGACTGAAAGGAAGAAGACTTTCTTTTCCACGTGGACAATACATGACTTGGACTTCAGTCCAGTGCTTGCACACGCTTCTGCTCCCTTTTGGGGAGGGAAGCTGGCTGTCTGAAAACAATAAATATTGAATTGCTGTTGAAAAATGATTCTGTAACTTGATGTAGATTTCATCTTGCTGGCAGTTTGTCCACATATTCTGTTTTCTGGGAGCAAAAATTTCAAAAGCCTACTTCAGTGAGGTACCTCCTGAGACACCTAGATAACATTGTCACATATCGACGATCATTTGTTTCTAGATGAACTGATCATTATTCAACCTTAGAAGACTTTTTCAGTTTCCTTTAAATGCTTAAGCTAGTCTAGGAGGTATCTTGGTGCTTTTTAGGCAAAATTAATGTGCCTTTTAGAACACAGTTTCTCAGGCAAGTAGATAAGCCTGCATGGATTCATTCATGGTGTGCCGTGAAACTTGTGTAATCTACTTCCTTTGGCACGGCTCTCAGATGCATACTTCTTAATTTTAAAAACAAATACTTTGTCAGTGATCTGACTTGTCCTCTAGTTTCAAGATATTTCTGTAGCTTCCTAGTTTCCTGTAGCCCTAAACATATTGGAATTAGGTTTTCCCTTGATAAACCTGGAAAAGTACTGGTTTCTGTTCTTTGTCAATTAAACCTATTTTTCCTTTTTTCTGATGGATTTCATTTGCTCACTTTGGAAAACCTGGTAACTGGTCTCTGACTTTATTTGCATACATACAAAAAATTATTCCCCCCAACAAGTTGCCTGTGTGTGGCTTTTTGTTACCCTTTTGTCTTAGTTCTGTGAGCACTTTGTTTGCTTTTGTGCGTGTGTGTTTTATGATGATGGTTTTGGAACAATGCTGTGTTGGCAACCAGGCCAGAGAATAATATTTGTGCAACTTCTCAGGTTTGTCTGTGGGAGTGGCTGGCACGTGGATTTCAGAGACTTTGAAGAAGCAGAAAAAGGAGCTTTCCAGGTCTTCCAACACCTGGAAGAATCTTGATGGGCTAGCAGGTTTCTACTTAAAGAGGAAACATTAGAGATAAATACAGTTGACTTTAATTACCCTTTCTAGCAAACCTAATTACGTGTTGTAGCGAAGTACCATAGTTTTACACCTTCAAATACAACACAGCATCTCCCCTTTAACTCTTCCCTATGATGTAACTTGTCTGAGTATTTGTTTGGCAGCAGTATGTAACCTTCTCTTCAGTCATTCTTTATGGTCTAGTTCTGTATTTTCCATGCATCCTTCCAAAAGTGTACTCATCAGAATTAGTTCCACATGTGAACTAATCATTGTCTTCCACTCTTAAAAGAGGTGGTTGGGTAGTTCCTGCTGGCTTCCTTTAATGTTGTGTTCTGCTTATCTTCATAGTTTTCACATTCCTAGTTTTCAGTCTGTAAACATCACTCTCTCAGTACAGTTATACTGTGATGTTTTTATGTGCCATTCTAATACAGAACAATGTTTCTGAAACTGAACTTACCTGGATGTAGAGTGGCATCCACGCAGGCTCCTTCTCGACTGTGCTGCTGTGTATTAGAGATTCATTTAACTTGGGTGTTGATGAAAGAGCCTTCTATGAAAGGAATAGATTTATTCTAAGTGGCAGCTCACAAGCAAGTAATACTTTTCAGACCATTTCTTGAATTCTTCTTTCTGGAGGCTTTGTAGGCTTTTTCTTTCTTTAATATGTGTTTGCATGTTCAGGTGTGTGTTTGCTGGGTAAGTTGTATGTACACTTACTGCTGAGCTCATCATCTCTCCCCTTCCTTTGTACAATGCTGGTACTTGTTTGGATCCCTGGATTGCCTTACTGTTTTCTACTCAGGCTCGTAGCTTTTTTAAAAAATTATTTTTTGGAAGAATTTGTTTTAATCTATTTTGGATCTCTGACCAGCTGACTGTGGGGTTAGGTAAGTGCCAGTGCTCTGTGGGAGTACACAACTGAAAGATGAAGCTGGGAGGTTAATGGATCTTGCAGTCACACATCGGTTACCAAGGGTTAAAAGTAAGAATCCTGTCACCTGGATCTCCCAAAGAGAGATCTGTGTTGCACTGTAAAAATCTGCGTAGCCCTGTGTTAACTAAACTAGCTAAGTGATTCATACGGTTACTGTTTGTGAGCGAAGCAAGGATTAGTCAGTGGCATTGTTTCTGGCAATTTCCACTTGGCTTTGTCCCTGATGTTACACTAGTCAGGGTCTGTATCAATGATGGCAGAAGAGACTCTTACTGATGAGAGAGCCAAGTGGTGCAGGTTGGTGTGTTTAGTTACTGCTCCAGTGGTCTGGCTGCTTGAGAAACATCTATTTCATTTCTAATTCACTGCCAGATAGTGACTGAGGAAGTGACTGAGGGTGGGAGCAACTTCATTGGCTGGTGGTTGCCAGTGCAGTATTACAGAGAGATGGACAAATTAATTTTTACCTTGGTAAACAAGGATATCAAGCTGGATGCAAAGGTAGTTTGATCTATATATGATGTTAATTGTGTCATAACTTTAATACTTTCCCAAACTTCATAAAGTGTTTCTAGAGAACTGAGAAGAGGTCAAGGAATGAACTGTGTTTTGCAAACATAGCCTTACAAGTGTGAGATCGAAGAAACGAAACTAAACTTAAAGGAGGAAAAAGCAATTCGCTGGTTTCATCCTTCAGTTAATGACCTGATAAGACTACCTGGTAAGGGAAAATGAAATGAGGTTTAGTGGCTGATACGTGACCTACTCAAATTCAGATTAGAAAAATTGGAAGTTTTGAACAAGAGGACCTAAGCTTTGGAACAGAAAAGCTAGGAGGAGCGTAATAGATTCTTACAACATACTGGTTCATCCAGCATATCTTTTTAAAATAAACTTTGGCCTGAATTACAGCGTATCAGTTTGTTGTATAAAATAGTAGATGAGTTTGCCTCCTATTGCAAAGGAGATCAGAATACATGATTGTACCAGGGAACAAATCTGAATTAATCTGGTATCAGCATTAAGATAAAATTTACTTAATTACCTCTGTGCCACTGTGTGCTTGAGAGGAAGGAAGCTGAGGGACATGCTGCTTTAACTGGTCTGTGAAGGAGAGAGCGAGCAGAAAGACTTGCAGCAGAGAGGAGGGGTCTGTCTCTAAAATCTCTTGCAGCCTTTCTTCAAAACAGCTTAAAAGGTTAAAAAGGTTAAAAATACTGTTGGGGATTCTCCTACTGTTACTGTGTGAGGCAAAGTTAAAATGTGATACCTTAGAGTTTTGTTCAGCATTAGTAAAAAGCAAAGCAAACCTCACCTTTGGTTTATAATCTTACTAATTAAAGGGACTAAAATACAACACTTCTCTATTTTGATGTAAGAATGTCAAGTTTTAATACCAAAGATTTGTATAAGAACAAAATTTCAAGTACTGATACCTGATGAAGGCAAAAGGGGGAAATAAAAAGTGAGGAATTGATACTGGTACTCAGGAAAACAAAGATGTAGTGATTTAACATGAATGTGATGAAAGGACATTTATATTTGTCAGTTAAGTTACTCTAAGTAAGTAAGTATCTTCTGTTTAGTCAGTTACTTCTGAACTTACTGATTATAAACTTAAGCTTGTGCCTCTAGGGACAAAGAATAATTTCAACAGATATGAAAAAGGAGACAGAACCCTTGAAGACAGCTGAAAAGACTTTAGGAGATATCCTTAAAAAACATTTTAGTTGAGTACCGGATAAGTGACTGAGGCAAAAATGTGTACAAAAAGGGTATGCATTTCTCTCTTAAAGTTGGGGCAAGATAGTGATGAGACTCTAGCTCATGTTCTGAAGTGAACATTGCAGAAAAGTGGGACTCTGGAAAAAGCCAGAAAGGTTTATATCTAGTAATTAATATATGATCCCCTGAAATATGTGATTCTTTTGTATTCTATTCTATGCATGTTTGTCTGGTAGGGATTTTCCCTATATGTTATCAGTAACAAGTTCCCTACTTCACTGGCTTACTTATGAAAGCAGATACCTAACATATAAATCTTGTTTCCTCTATTAAATAGTATTTTTCTGATAATCTAAGCTTTTACATTTGCCTTGCTAATCTCAGTTTAACGTGTACTGACTCAAATCTTCCACCTGGTGTTAAGTGATGTTATGGTGATAACTGCAGGTTTGTTGACTTAAACCAGAGGTAACCTAGAAAGATTTTTTTGAAGATGTATACTTTACAGTTCCACTATGGATATCCCAGGTATTTCAGGCTTGTAAGTACAACTTTTCTCCGAATACTTGGAAATTGAGATAACGTTCTTTTGCTGGTACTGAAAGAAGGTAAGAGTGGCCGTTGCACGCCATAATGAAGACCTAGTGCCTGTAGAATTGAGTCTTGAGCACTGGCTGTGAGTGGCTGCCTGGTAAAGAGTAAGATTAGGGCAAGAATGTTTCCTCTGGTAGTGGCCACACTTATTTCAGCTCAGGGACTTCACAAGCCCTGGTGGTAACCCTCAGCAGAATTCCTTTTCATGAACTGGTCCCACCTGTCTTTGGAAACCCCATGAACTTCCAGCCTTCCTGTTACTTGGCAGAGTTTCCACAGCCTGCCACCTCAGGTGTGAAGAGCTATGTTATTTTCAACCTTTCAGCCAAATTTTGTTAGTGTCCCTGTGGCATTTGATGATTTTGTAGACCTTGATCCTGTCACTTTTCTTAGCTGAAGAGTACTAGCTTACTTCGTTGTTCTGTATACAGAACTCATTGCTTGTCTTGTTCCACTGAGTGAAGCTACAAAGTTTTCCATTTGCTAGTAAATTTAATTGCTGTGGATCTGTTGAATGATATCCAAGTCGTCCTCCGTACTGTTCAGGAGCTGTAAATAATTATGAGCTTTTGTGAGTGGTAACTAAGGGACTGCATTATTAATATTTGGCACAAGTCTGCTATTTGCAGAAATAAGATCATCTAAACCTGCTTCAGCTTTTTGTGGAGCAATGTGAACTGTCTAGTGATCCTTCCTAGGTCCTTTGGGACTGGGCTGCGTAGGTTGTGGAATGTTCTCTTTTGGAATAAAACAATGGTTTAGAAAAACTTCTGCTTACAAGTGGCTCTTTACTCTGTATTGTATCCCCTCTTCATTTGAGGGGGAGGGGGATTGTTGCATGGGTGGATCTTTGATGCAAGCAAAAGCAATCATAAAAAACCACAGGGTTCTGTTTTACCAAGAGCCCTTTTGTGGTGTGTGTGGCTTCATTTTGTTGTGGTGTTTTCTTTCTGAATGACTTTTCTTTCTTTTTTGCCCGTGTTTGGTGTGGGCAGGATTTTTTAATCTGGTTTTTTATTTGTTGTGTGTGTGTGTGTGTGTGTGTGTCACATGCATGGTTAGCCCACTTGCCATGTTTTTTGTAACATTTGAGGTTTCTGAATAGCATAGGGACTCTATGCTGGTGTTCTCTGATCATTCCTCTGCCTTTATTAAGGGCTGTCATGATTTAATAACATGAATCTTTGTTCTAAAGGCAACAGCAATTTTAAAACACTTTTTCAGTTTCAGTTGTAATGTAAAAGTATGCATTCAAACTTGACTGTTGATTTAAATTCGATTTAAGAGTCTGTCTAGGAAAATGCGAGTTTGAGGCTTGCATCCAGATGTATATCTGGCAGTTGAATGCCACAGCTTTGGAAACATGGTAGTTTGCAACTCCAGCATTCCTGTATATATGCACAAAAAGTATGTTTTATCGGCTGTTTCTGTAAAGGGCTTTCTGTTGCTGTAGGCCTTTCTCAAGAAAATAAAGCTTGTACACCCACTGAAGCAGTGAATATAGAGTGGATAGAAATACTCCTCTACTGTGCCTGTATAGTCATAACTTGTCATTCACAAAAGAACAAACTCCTGAGCAGAGGAAATGTCACCGTGCAGGTGTGGATCAGTAGAAGGGTTTCAGTACACCTTGCTTTACTCAAACCATGCAGGGATTTGCATGTTGAAAACAAATCCTGCTGGAGTGCTGTGAATCAGCTGAAAGTGCTGGTAAAGGGTTTAATGGGGATATTTCAACCACTTACTGCTGTTAGAAGGGACAGTTCTGCCCATTCCCCTCTTCTGGCACATCTTGCCCCCTTGCTTTGCACTGGTCCTGGGTATCATCTGACCTTTCTAACCCCCCAGAAGACTCTGCTTTCCTTTGAGTTGTTATTCAGCCTGATGAGCAGATTTGTTTGACGCGCTGTACACAGAGGCTCGGGGGACTGCATGAAGTCTGTACTGGAGCACTGGAATGGAAATCTGTGGGAAGAGTGACAAGGAAAATAAGAAAAAAAAGGGAGGGAAGCCATCCTTTCGGCACTAAGATGATCTATCAGCTGTTCTGTGGATCTTTGCCACGAGATGTTCAACAGTACCTCGTGCTTTTCCTGAGCTAGACAAATACAACCTTTTCCAAGCCATGTAGCTGTTAATGAGGTACTTACCACTCTAGACATGAATGTAAAAGATGGGAAATATTCTGGATGGTTTCTCACTAAATTATGGCTTGATTTGCTCCACCACACCTTAATTTGAATGCTGTGATTTACAAAGCCTTGGAAGTAAAAATTTCCTAGATGCTGGCTTTAGTGAAGTGTGCATTGCAGGGTATTTGGGGCTCCCCTTGGAAACATGTCACATTGCACAGAAATTCCAGTTGATTCAAGTAAGAGAGAATGAAACATAAAAGGTAGGTAGTGTCGTGGCAGAAGCCAAGAGTCTGTCACTTAGACATTCGGAATATGATATGATGACTCATCTAACTTTACTTTTAATGTCCTATTAAAAGACTCCTTTCAGTTGTCATTTTGGTTTCACTGTCCCTTGAAAGTGGTAGAAGAATGCTGTGAGACTGGAAGAAGCTGTCGTGCAGTCGTGCTTGCCTTGTCTTGCAGCCGCGCTAAAGCGCTGCTCTTGGCTGGGGCTGGGCCAGTGCTCTTCAGCCACAGGGGCTCTGCTCCTGTTGCCCTGGATCAATATTAGTGCTGGCCCCGGGGGGGTGTTGGGCACTTGCCCTACTTCTTGGTGTTCACTGTTGCTGCAGTTCCTGACTGCTTTATGTGAATCTCTGTGAAGAGCAGAGTATTGGATAATGCCACAGTATGAGCTGTCATAACTCTGAAATGCCGCCTTGCTCAGTGTTAGCAGCAGGTTGCTCATTTGAAAAAACAGTTTCAGGAATGGGGGAGCTTATTATTTCGGAAGCATTGAGCAAGACTGAAAATGGCATGTGTAGCTTTTGATGTTTGTGTCTTCGCATGTGTTCACTAGTTTGATTTGGATTTAGTGTGACTTCAGGAGACTAAAGTGCTGAGCTTATTTATGTTATTGTTTATTGTTGCTCCACATATATCAGAGGGACTCCCAAGTGCAGAGACAAGTAGCTGAGGCTGTTTGCATGAGTATGTTTGTGTGTAGGGGTTATTTTTTAAAACTAGAGGTTTGTAAATAATTCTAAATTGTAAATTTCTCCATTTACACACATGAACTTTGTTAACACATACAGTAGCTGTGCCATCATTTTATGTTCGCTGCAGCTTTTTATTTTTTAGCAGACGACCTACTCAAATACTTAACAAAAAGCTGCAAGGCTTTCCTATCCAAAAAAAAAATGGTATAGTGAAAGAAAAAAATAAATTGCACCTCTAATATAGTACTGAGATAGTCTGAAGGAAGAAACATTGATGTTCATGTGGATATGATGCGTATGTGTTTGACACCTGATTTTGTGTAAAGTTAAGTCAAAAAGAGCTTTTAAGAAACCAGTGGGGAAGGATGAACCTGTCAGGGATATGTGTGCTAGAGGAAAGAGTAGGGAGGCAGCCGAGTGGGGAATACCCCAGCTTAGTTCTGGGCGGGCTGAGAATATCCTCCTTTCCTTGGGCTTCCTTGAGGATCGAAGGGGGGTTGACAGCTGACTGACTTTTCCTTGTCAGGCTGGCAGAGTGCTGAGAGCAGGGCTGGCTTCTACCAGCCACAAATGGAATTTAGCAGGACTGGAGGAGCAAATGATGGAAATTGGAGTATAAGATGTAACTATAACTCCCTGTGACTACACTCCTTTTTGGGATATTTTTGCCCTTTTACTCCTATGCTTTGTTGCCTAAGATACAAAGTTTTATTTGTAGTTGGTTTGGCAGTAGGTCTCTCAATGAAAGGTCTCACACATGCCAAGTGTGTTTGGGTTTGTTGTAGTAATAGTGACTGTAAAACAGAATCAACTGTATGCAATACGTCTAACAGTATTTGGACTGGGTGATTCAACCCAAAGGAAAATGCAGGAAACTAGGTTTGTCACCTCAATAAATGTGCTTCAGAGACTGAAAGAAGTGCGTAGTAGTTAAATCTATTATACTGAAAAATGGCTAACATCCCTGAATGCCTAAACTTCAAAAGTCAAGTGAAGAAATATTACTTGGGTAGTATTAGTCATGCCAGAGCTTGAATGTATTGTCTAGTTTTGATGCCTACAGTGCTTCTGTATGAGGAAGGGAGAAGAAAATGAAAACCTGACAAAAATAAAGAAGGATTTGGTGACTGGAAGGTGCAATAACTAAGAGAGTACTAAAATAGTGCTTTGCCAGTGAGACGAGTGGATTGAGTTAAAGCTTGTTCTCACACGAAGTCTTCAAGACATCCTACTACATTAAAGCACAAGCAGTAGTTAGAAGCTTGAGAAGCAATCCTAGAATGGGTTCCCAGGTGTGCCACATCACTGATCGCACTGGATAGATACCAGAGTGGAATCTGACATACAGTTTCTACCTTTGAAGTAAATGAGGAAATGTTTTGCTAGACTGGTATTTCATATGGATGCCTTTTAGAAGATGCATTCCTTAGAACTTCTTCTGAGAGGATTTTGCCTTCCTGCCATTGAAAGACAGCTTTGGCGATTATGAACTACAGGAAGAATATTTGCCAAATTGTGAGGATACGGGAGCTTCACTTAGCAACAGTAAAGAAATTAAAGTTGCCCAGAGCATGTCATGGCCACAAAAATACTTGCAACGAACAGTTAGACTCTTGGACATTTATTCATAAGCACTAAATTAGAAGATTCGTATTTAGCTGCATGAAACTTAGCCTGTTCAGTTTGGGTAATTGAAGAGTTAAGATATCCTTAAAACTTGTATCTAAAGCATCTGCCTGCTCATGGTTAGAAGTGGGGTGAAGTCTTGAAAGAGAAAGCTGCATCTTTCGGACAAAGTTAAAGACACGCTGATTTGTAAATCCTCATTGTTTGTGTAAGCACGGGGAGTGAGTTAAGTAGCTTACCTACTTGTTATCTTGTGTGTTTCTTCCGCTCTGGAAATGTCAGTACAGGTTGTGTACAGTCCTCTGAAGGATAAATTTCCCATTTTCTAAAAATTTTTGCTTTGAAGTTGACTCTACAGTGCAGCACAAGATGAGACATTTTGTTGACAGATCAGAAGCAACATGTACAAGGTGTGAGACTTCACAGAACCACTGCCTCCTCAACTGAGAGGGTTTTTGTTGTTTTGTGGTTTTGGAGGGGGTTTTTTTGGTGTTTTTTTTGGTTGGTTTAATGGGGTTTTTTTTTAGGGTTTCAGATCAAAGCATGCTGGAAGTGTATAAGCTACTAAAGAAGTCAACAATAACTTTGTTTACATTTTTACATAAAGCATATTAATGCTAGATAATTGACTTATCTACATGGTACGATGGGTTTCCCCTGTCTTTCACATACCCCCTTGTCCCCCCTCCAAGTCCCTTGGCTAGTTTAGGCTTGATGAGCAAGGACTGCATGCAGTGGTTGTGAAACAGTACCTCCTTTGCACACTGGGGGCTGGACCTGGCTTGGCAATTCCGTTTGAGAACTTTGGCTAAGTTTATATTTCAGTAAGTAAGGGAGTAGATTTTTGTTGTTGTTTAACTGTGTATGGGTCTGTCATTACTAAAAGAATAATTTATTTTGGTGTTAAATGAGTAAGATTAGAAATCTGGCCCACAGGACTTAAAGTTTTTGTCGTCTATTAGAGTTAAGACTTCTCTCCCTCCCCAGTGTTGAAAATATAACGCTTGTTCCTTCTCACACATGCACAAAGTCTTTTAACGTATTGGAATAAATGAATATTAAGTATTACATCTTAACATAGATTTTTTGAACTTTACCAGCATTTAACATTGGTGGACCCTATTTTTAAACGTGAAATATGATTATTTTGTTTTATAACTTACAGAAATTCTGAGGTGCTGTGCTGAGTAAAATGTCTGTAGCATTGTCTTAAAGTAAGTTGGTTTAGGTGTTGTTTGTTTGGGGTTTTTTTTATAATTAAAACACTTAGGATATTGCGCTGAGTCCTTTTCCTACAAGGAGCTGTTCTCAGTATAATTGATTTTTATTCCATTTTGCTTGTATCCATTTCTGGTAAAATCAAACTAGAAGTTTTTGACCACCAGGTTCTGTTGAAATAAGGCATCCGAAGGCACGAAGGACTGTGCTAAGTCAGAGTGGCGCTTGTGTTCTTAGTGTAATTTTTCTTACTATATGTAGGAGAATGGCTGTTATCTTACAGATTTTGTATGACAGCCGTACTTTTTTGTAAATGCCTCCTTAAAATATCCATCTTCTTGACATTTCAGATGAAATCTGAAAATATGTTCCTGGAATACCTGCAGGGATCTTGGTGTGTCTGTAAAATGTCATGAGGCACCCAGGAAAATGTTTGCACAGCTCTGAAGGCAGATTTATATTCCTGCTCAGAGACATCTGAACTGGTGACTCTCGTTGTGGCCACCGCGGCTGAGCTTAGGAATTGTCTGACTCTGGCACAGTTGTACCCGGTATGCAGTGATGTAGGGACCACAACTTGTTGCTTCCAGAAGCCTGTAGAGACGCTATAGCTTGCTTCATGTGTAGGCAACAGCCGTGTTTGGTGGGTGTGCTGCAGAAATCCCTTGAAACTTGCTCTTCCAAGAAGGGCAGGTCTGTTTTGTTTTCCCTATGGAAGCAGTTTCTGGAAACCTCAGGACTACATGTACTGGAGGTTTGGCTGTTGAAGCAGGCCAAGTGTCTTTGGTAACAGCAGCAGCATGTTAGTACTGATTTCTAAGAGTGTGCATCACCATCTTTTCACAAGGACTTGATTAGTTCTCTTGTGATGTTTCCTTCTGATGGCTGCCCAAAATGAAATATCCGAACAGGCCAGCATAAGCTTACTTCAAAGAATAAGAGCTCAAAGAGTCTAATCTTGGCTGACGAGAAGCTTATACTAGATCAAGCTTTCAGTAATGATTGCAAACTAGCAAGCTTTTTTGAAACACTCTTAGCTGGGATTCGCTGAATAGGTAGAGAGACAAATGGTCCTGAAACGTGAGAGGAAGTGGAATCTCCTGTGGCTGAGGGTGAGCCGGTTAATCAGGACGCTGCTTTGGATGGTGATGCAGTCTCTGGACCCAGTGGCTGTTCTGCAGAATTGTGTGTTAGACTTTTAGGCATATCACTAGAGGTTCCAACCCCCTGCTAGGGAGGGAAAAGCTTAATCCATAGCACAGACAGCCCCCTTTCGTTCTAAACAGGCTTGATTCGTGGAGGTGGCATTGGTTGATTTTTGGCTTTGTTCCAGTATTTGTTTCGTGCTGTGAAGATGGGCCGTATCTCTATCTGTAAGGCCTTCCCATGGGACTGCACCAGCTTTGAGGCAAACATTTACCAGCTTTGCTGAGAGAACGTGGGCTAGGGTTTTGGGGGGGTTGTTAAATCTATTTGGTTCTTCTTCTAGAACCAGCCTCTTCTGGTTTCTTTCCATGCTGTCTGAAGCTTCATATTTGGAGATGCAGCCAATACAAACCAGGGAGGCGTGACTGATCCACCAGATGAGTGTGCTGCCCGTCAGAGGAATCCCCACATGCCAGAGAAAAGGATTGACAGGAACCTTATGAAGGTCAGCAAAGAGAAATGCCAAGTCCTGCACCTGGAAAGTAAAAACCTCATGGCCCAGTATAGACTAAGGGGCTGACCAGGTGGCAAACAGCTTGATGGAAAAGATCTTGAGTGTCTGTGGGTCGGTAGTGAAGGAGGCCAATAGCCTCCTGGGCTGTGTTGGGAGCCGTGTTGCCAGCAGGCTGAGGGAAGTGACCCTTCCCCTGTACTGAGCACTGATGAGACATGTCTGTGTTCCTGGGTCTAGTTCTGAGCTCCCCACTGCAAGAGAAAGTTATTTTAGTTAGCGCTTGGTTTTGGAGCAACAGAGAAGTCCTTTGTTAAAATAGCTGGAAATTTTTAGTATTTCCCAGGAGAGAGGGGATCTGAGGGCCCTCGAGAACTGAAAGTCTAAGTGTTCTGTGAACAAGATAAAATTCAGAATATTGTCCTGTAGTTCCGTTACCACTATAACAGTCTGGAAAACTCCTGTGAGGTGGTGCCTTGATATGACTTGTTCTGTCTTCTCAGAGGCACTAGTGATGAGCAGACTTGGTTTCGGCAGGGGACTGCCTGTGGATAGCATACTGATCTATTGAGAAACTGCCTTTATATTCACTTCCTAGAGCTGACAGATGTTCTTTGTGCACGTGGAGTTTTTCTTCTGTTTAATGGAGACTTTTTGTCCCCTTATGTTGAAATGATTGATCTTATACCTTTGTGGCTGGATAAATTCATGGTCTGCTTCCCTCCAGCCTGCTACTTTTTCCTTAGGAAAGATGGGGATCAGCTACTGGAGGAGTAGGTCGCTTGAGCAGCTGAAGGCTGTGCCTTTGCCTTCTCGCAGAGCCGGGGACAGTTGTGCCCTGTAGCGAGGGGCTGGGCGGCAGCAGCTGCTAACATGAGAGGGGCAGGAGGCTCTTGGATCCCTGCTGTGCTCTGTGTGTGTTTAAGGATGGGGTTGAAACACAAGCTATCGATGTCGCTAGGAGCTTGGGTTGGGAAGAGTTCCAAAACTCAGATGTGGATTGTGGGCTGCCAGGGATTGGTGAACATGCTGATGAACGAGTGGCAAAAGGATGGCCTCAACAAGCAAACCAGGGTAAAATCGCTTCTTTGCTTCAGAGGATGCAGTGAGATGCATCTGCATGTGAGAGCCACAGGGCTTTTTTATCTTCTGGGAGTACGGAGTGTTCTCGCAAATAATATTAGAGAGTTCAAGGAACACAAAAGCACCGTTAAGACAGAACAGCATCAGTATATCGGGGAAATAGGAAGCATTCTGCCAGCTGTTCCTTAAGTACTGAAGGAAAAGGAACTACTGCTGCTTTAGTTCAGAGATCTTCCTTTGATTCCTGCGGAGTATTTCATGGCAAAGATTCTGATGTAGGAAGTGGTTGTTCCTTGTGGCAGCCATGCCCATGTGTGCCTTGAAATCAGAGGGACACTTGCAGTCCTTGTGCCACTAAGCAGTCGAGTGCCTGCACATCTGGGGTGTGCACACGGCTACACCACCCCTTGAAGAAATACAGATAAGGAAGAGAAATAGTCCTATTCTGTTTTTTACTAGTTTATACTGTGACAGTTAACTTTGGAGATGGAATACCACTGGGAAGGGAAGTAGATGATTTCCTTTTTGTAGCTGTTTTTGGTTTAGTCATCACGCATAGGGACAAGGAGAATCTTTCAATTACTTCTTAAGGAGACCACACCAGAGTTTTCCTCTGTCATTGCGAAGCAGTGCTTTTTAGATATGAGACGCTTGTGATTCATAAAATTATGAACTGTAGTTTTTTCTAGAATAAAAAAATAAATATGTATGTATGTATGTTTGAGATAGTTGACCCTTGCCTAGGGGAAACTGAAACTGGTGGTGCTTGTGTAAAGAGGTCTTGACTCCTGGATGGGTGCTTGGCAGACATAGTTGACCTACTTTAGCTCTGACCTTGATTTGCTCAGAGGTGTTTATGTACTCGTGATCAGCTTTGCTGCATGATTAAGCTAGTCACGTGTCCTCTAACTTTTTTTTTTAAGAGATGAACAGTAAGATTTGTTTCTACTGTCTCATTAGCCTTGTTGCAGGGGGATGGAGAAAGGTTGAATGTAAGGGAGGGGAATCCTGAAGGAAGGAGTCCCAAACAGGCGAGGGAGAGAGACTGTCCTGTGATACAATGACAAAATATCATTTGATTCTCATCTACAGGAGAATTTAATCAGGAAGTGAACTACATGGCATTTTTTCAAGTAGGTCCTTGAAGTATTTTGGCAACAGGCTGGGCATCGTAAATGGAAGATTTTAACTTTGCTTATGTATGTGGGTAACTCTTGTGTTCCTTCTCATAAAGGATGTTTTGAGTCATTGAGCAACTAGCAGCTGGAGGCTGAGAAGATAGTAAAATACTCATTTTTTCAGAATTTTAGGAAAGCCTTGCAATAACACATTTCTCTGACCTGTTCACTATTTATTATAGTGCGGCATGCTGATTTTTGCTCTGATCATTGGGTTGACAATTTCCTAACTTAAACATCATTTCAGGAGACATGTGCGATTCTTAACTCCTATAATGTCAAAATGTAGGACTCTGGTTGTTGGAACTGGGCTGAGCATTTGGGACATGGCAGAGAAAGGGATGACTTGACAAGAAATTGAGAATTCTGGATTTTATGTAATTTTGTTCTGCTTAAATGGTCAAGAAACTGTAGCTGCTTTGTAACTATCAAATATAGACGCTTGGTTATAATCTAAAATAGTAGCACAATTGAATGGATACTTGTATTCTAGGTTTTGTTCTATAAAACTGCTTTGAGATTTTTGTTTTGTGACCCAAAAAAAAAAGCAATTTTTTTTTTCTTTGCATGAAAGCACCCCAGTGACTTGTGTGATGTTCTGATTATTAAGCTAAAATGTTGACTGTTGCTGGTGTTTTTAAAGGGAAAGGACTGTGTTAAACTTACATAAGGTTGGGATGAGCTGGAATTAAAAAAGAAAAAAGGGTTTGTTTTAGATCATCATAAGTGGTCCATGCAATTATATTAAGCAGCAAAAGGTGAGTTCACAAGTACAGTAACATATAGAGGTAGTTGAAAGTTAATTGTGGGTGGCTGGGCCAGAAGTTTTAGAAACTACTTGTTTCTTATAAGTGCTCATAGAGTGCTTGGGTTTTATATTAGGTTCCAAGACTGGATCATGGATGCAAAAAGAGGCATCGTAGGTAGTGGTGTGACAGTACTTTTATCACTGAACTCTGTGGCTTAGCCACAGGCCACGCTAAGTTTAGCTATAACTGTCTTCTGCACACCAACTGAGATTAGAGATAAGTGGTTCTAGATCTGAACCAAGCACAGAGAAATGGCCAGTGACTGTGGTTTAACTGGTGGCATGTAAATTAAGCTGCAGAATTTTATAAACCACAGTAACATGGTGGAGTTTGTAGTTGTTGGACTACTTTGAGTAAAAGAAACAAAGCATACAGCTGGGAAAAGCTGACAGAGGACGAAAGGCCTGATATACAAGTAACTGTGTTAGTGTGAATGAAAGCCTTGTAAAATAAACTGTGGCCCTGGCATCAATGGCAATTTATAATTTGACTTTTGTCGGTGAATTTTTGGTGTTAGCTGGCCTCTTAACTTGCCTCGTGCATGCATTTGCAAATATCTGACTCCTTTTTCATTTCTGAGAAAGGACCACAGAGAAGTTGTCAGGTGAGGTGGATGATGAGCCCTCAGCAGCTCTGCTTCTGGAACGACAATGATCCTCAGGTCAAAACTTGGTGGCATTACGGCAATTACTTGCCTAGCCATAGATTTAAGAACCTGAATGTTATTACTGTAACTTGACCAGCAATTTAAATAATTTAAACTTCTGAAGTAAATTCTGAATTTGCTATTCTGGCAGAGCTGAAGAAAACGATACCATTGACTTTGGATTTTGTGAGGTTTCTATTGGCTTAACTCATAACATGGATAGACATGAGATTCGGTTGCATTGATTGTAACGTGGTGATGTTGAAGGAATAGTGGTTGTTGGACTTGCAGGCTTCTGAGAGCATCACGGGAGGTTGTTGATCTGTCTAATTGGGAAGTTGGGCTGTCGTCACAGGTGGGAAAAGCAGTCACCATGTTCACAGATGCATTAACTGAAAAGCAGTGTATCCAAAAGACATTCAAAGTTTTTTGCAAGGGGCGGGCTTAGAACAGTTTTTAAGTCATGCATAATAAGTTTTGCTGGAAAACTCGGTTTGTGACAGAAATCCGTAAGGGAAGGACATCCGCCTGCAGACCCCTTGCTGAGTTTACATTGCAGCTGGGTGACATAGGTGAGGACTTGAGTATGGGGTATTTTAAATAAAACTTGAAGCCTGCGGATCAGCAATGTTTAACTGTCCTTTGGAAAATGCCAACTGCTGTTAGAAGGGCAAACTAAAAGACTAAGCCAAGCCCAAACTGTCTTACTGCTGTGGCCACCTTCAAAGCGAGGCAGCCGGAGGTCAAGGGATAAGTCTGTCTTTTGCACTGTACCAGCAGTTTGACTCACTCCGGTAGCATCCGGTAGACAATAAATGTGTTCAGACCTGCGAGCGGGTGGTTCTTTCAAAGAGGCCGAAGCATGATAAATGAGGATCCAAAAGGAAGTGATGTTGAAGAGATTCCTCTGTTCCAAAGTTGGGTCCATCGGAGATGCGCATCCTAACATCTAACCCTTTTGATGATGGATAGAGCTTCTAGATATTTTATGAGGAAACTAAAATTTGATCACAGAGTAGAAAGCGTATATTCACTGTTGGAACCTGTGTCTAAAACAACTGTTGTAAACAGACATGTTTTGAAAGTGTTTTTTAGGCTTGCTGGTTTTCTTCCATTCAGGTTTTTGAAAGTACTTGACTAACAGAATATGAGGCATGGAAGAGTTTTAAGGTGATCAGCTGCTTCAGGCTGAACCTCGTCATCTTTCTCCAGGTGGATCTTCCAGGACGGGCTTTCAGGTAAAAACTCTTCTGTTTCACAGTTGATGCCATTTAGTAATGAATAAACTTTTGACAAGTTTTCTTCCAACGATATAATTATTTGCAGTCTAGAGGATTAAAATGTATGTGCTTGGGATGGAAAAGCTAGTTAGATTTCTTTGTGCCTTTAAGTAGTCTTCTTAAACCGTCATTGGGTTATTAGTTTTTTTTGGTTGTGGGATCTGTGATGGAGGTGTTTATTTAACCTTATTTTCTGTGGAAATCTTCTGAATTCTGTTCTGTGAAATTCAGTGGAATTAGAACTCTCTAAGCTTATGAATTTTGATAATATGACCTTTGAATTAAGAGACTCACTGCAACTAGTGTTCCCTGTCAGCAAAAGACAGATAGGACCTCTCCTTTATTTATGTTGGGTGGAAGCTGTTGGGTGGCCAGTTACCATAAGAGTGAACTTGATTTAGTGTCACACTGACAGTTCTTCTAAAACAGTTGTTTTGAGTAGCGTGTTTTGATAATGGGCATGGTTTGTGTGCAATAGTCAATACATCAGTAACTGGAGAAGCAGAAGTTGCCTGTTACCTGTTTCATGGCAAAAGAAAACAATTGAATTGTGATCTTTTTGCAGTTTTTAATAATATGAAGTTTGAGGTTTGGGGGTTTTTTTGGTTAAAAATATGTCAGTTTCTGCTTCTATTAATGCAGCAGTTTTTTGATTGTTTTGGTTTTTGTGTTTTTTGTTTGTTTTTTGTTCCCAGTGTTAGACAGTCCAATGGCAGACCAAAGGATGGACATATCTTCTACAATTAATGACTTTATGTCACCAGACCCTGCTGACTTGATCTCCAGTTCCCTTAGCACTTCAGGAATGGATTGTAATAGGAAAAGAAAGGGAAGCTCTACTGATTATCAGTAAGTTGGACTTCTCTTGATTTAACATTGCTAAAAAGAGATTGTAACACTACAGTTGGGGAGACGATAGAAATATTTCTAGCAGTTTTTAAATAACCTTTTCTTGACAACCTGTCGTAGAGGTTTTAATAACCAAAAAGCCTACTATGCAGCAAGAGGAAAGTTCATTTGTTAGTAATAAAAATAAAGCCTTCATCTCGGTGCAGCTAGAATTGAGGGCTATCAGATGGGGGAAGGCTGAGGAAAGAAGCCTTTGGCTGGTGAGGGAGGGAAAATAATTAATACTGATGAAATGCATAGTGTGAAGGTCGATTATATTGACTATTTACATAGGAAATAGAAAGTCTGACTAGCAGGAGGGAAGATAAATTCATTAAAAAGCAGAAGCAAAACTGGGAATAGTTCCTTTTCTTCACCTATTTTTTGTCTTTTTAGTCACTTCCTGTCAGTGTGCTGCCAGCCTTTGCCTGGAGGAAGCTATTTCAGTCTCCCAGTCGAAATGAATCCGAATAGCCTCTGGTTTGAGGCAGTAGATCTGCCTTTCATTTAATCAACTGATTTAATCTTGTATTGGTCCTTGACTGTAGGCTGTTATTGTCGAGTTAAAAACTTGAATTCTTCTTGAATGAGTGATAAAATGTGGTTTTGTTTCAAGAAAGCTGCTTCTGTTTAAGGGAAGTTCGCTAACAGCAGTGCTCAGAAGCACCGTCCAAGTCATAGCTTCTCCCATGGGGCAGGTATTTGAAATAGAAGGGAATCACACCAACTCTGCTTTACTATAGTGGAGGTCGTAGTAAGTTTGCCAGATTTCCAGACGTGTAATGTCTTCTGCACTAGATACACCAAGACCAACCTACTTACCCTAAGTCCCCGTGTAAACCCCGTATGTGTTGTAACTTTACAAAGCCTAGCTGCAGGATAATGGTGCTGATAGTGGATGGGACCCATTCGTAAGTCACACGGCCCTGGATGCTGTTTGTTTGTGAGCATCAGAAGTGCTTTGAGCCACTGACCACGATAGTAACTCAAAAGTGCAAACTGAGAGATGAAAACTTTTAGCATTACTCAGACTTCTTTTAAAAACTAATCACGAAGGTACTTGATTTAAAGGTGCAATGAGTAATGTATGAAGGACTACTGTGTTTGTTTTTAAGAAGGCTAATGTCCCGTACTGAACAGGAATAAGTATGTTAATGGCTACTGAGAGAAGATTTTTCGTAAGGCTTTTAGAAAACATAGCCTCTTAACATGTTAAAGCTCAGTGGTATTTCTCATCACTTTACAATCTTGAAGTGATGCCAGCAGTTAGCTTGCATGTAGAAATTCTATTTTATTTCCTTATGATATGATAAAGTCTGTATAAAGTTCAGGATTGGGACTTTAGTACTGACTAAAAGAAAATATTCGTCTATCCTGCTGGGCAGAATCACAGACTGAGAAACTTGGGATACATTTTTTTTTTCCCCCCCCTCAATGTCTGGGAGTTCTCTGAAATCCCATTTATCTAAGCACAAGGGCAACACCTGTAAGCACAGATCTTTGATTTCTGAAGATGAAACAGTATCTCTGTTATTTGCAGAATAATTTGCAGAATTATTTAGGTTAGTTGTTTTGGTAGTTCTTCACTGTAAGAGTAATGAACTAGGCTATCTTTTCTTAAAAAGCAGAATTATTTTTTCAGAAAGTAGATTACTTTGAACAACTTGTTTCCTTAGAATACTTCCACTGCTATTGTCTTGTTTTTGTGGTACTTTTCATTTCAAATAGAATATAATTAAGCTTGAAAATTTCAACAGAAAACGTAAGACATTATTCTATTTTCTATATATGGTGTACTTTATTTTTCTTTCTTTTCAGACTTGATGGCTTTCCTTTTGAGTAAGTATAAATATTTTAATAATTAATTTCACTTGAAAAAGGTGCTTAGTGTTTCCCCTTTTTTCTCTCTCCCATATACATAAAATCTGCAGGTAAAAATTAAACTAGAATAAGGCAGGCTTAAGAGTGTCCATTTAGGCACAGTTGGACAGATCTATATAAATCAAAACATTCTCTTTTCAATTCTTCTGTCTTAACAGTGCTGTAGTCTTAGACTTCCAGCTTTTTTTACCAGATACAGCAATGAAAACTCAAGCTTTCCTCTTCTTCTTAATTCTGTACATATGGTTACAATATTAAAATGTAGTAAGGAGGAATCCTTTTCATTCTTCATGCCTTCTTGCTTATATTTTTTTTTTGGTGTTGAGGCAAAAGTAAGCCATAGATCTACACTAAGTTGTACTAATTCAAAATGCTCATGGTTAGTTTTGTACAGGCTCTCATTCTGTCCGGTATGTGGCTGTCTCCAGAGGTTCATTGATCGTGATTATTACCGTCTCCTAACCCAAAATTAAGTACTGTAAGGAGAACTGAAGCGTACAACACACAAGCATCTGCACAAAGTAATTAGGGGCGATTTGTGAATTTTGTGCTAGGCACTTTCCTCTGCCTCTGGTCAAAATTTTATCTATAGCAAATGTAAGTTAGTAGCCCTATTTCTGATGAAGGCATGAGAAATATCTGCTTTGATATGTCCTTTTTTTCTTTTTCTGTCTAGTTAGCTGAAAACCATTTTTATAACAGATGATGTCTTTGAACTGCAGCATGTTTTACTGTCAAACACATCAAACTGTGCCATTTTGCTAGCTCAGAAGAGGAGACAACTAATTTAAGAAAATGTTTAAATGTTACAGAAACCACACAACTTCTTTAGTCCATCGGTTCCCATTTTTATATTTTTTTTGTTTTATGATTTAAAGATGACAGAAATACTTTATTCTAATGTTGCCATAATTCGGTAACAGTTTTGCAAATCCTGCTTAATTTGTGGTGTGTTGCTTTATTGTGTTTCTGCAGGGAAGGTATGGATACAGATAAAGATGACCAACATGGAAGGTACTGTTGATACAGTCACTAAAGCGTTATTGCCATAGTCCTGACACAGATAACCTGTTTGCAGGTCACTGTGGTCACACCTCCCAAATTGTTTCTTTGCTGGGACAAAGGCTTAAGTTTGCTGAAGAAATTAAACCGAACAAAAATACTCAATGCTTTGAGCCACAATATTATAAATAATGATGTTTTCTGAAGAAAGATTAATTAAATATTAAAAATCTTAAAAACTGATTTTAATAAGGATCAATAGGTATGTAAAGTGCCTTAAAAGAATTGAGTTTAGTGTTTTCAACACAGTAACTTTTGTAATATCATTTCTCAACAGATTGGAGTATACAGACCAACAAGGCAGAATAAAAAATGCAAGGTAATATGCTAAAGAAGGATATTGAAAAGAATTATTTCTTGCCTTTTGTCATATATGAAACATTTGTATGTGTTTCTTATCCTGCAAATATTTTTTTCCAACTTTGACCTTCTCTTGTTTTTCCATATCTTTGCACTGTTAATATTTTAAACTGCGTATAGTTTTGTGAAAATTGTAATTGGGTAGGTAGATTGGTTTCGGTCACTTTCTTAGCATTGAAGTTGAAGTCTGTATATTTCTGGTAATGGTACATTCTTCATCTTGTTTCTTTCAATAGTGAGGTGTAAAAGTGTTAACAGTAACTTTAATAGGGGAAAATGCAAAACAAAAATTGAATTAATCAGTGTTTATCATCATTTTTACTAGTTAGGAAGAATTTAGTTCAGAGGTCTCGAATACTTCAAATGGAAAGCTATAGGATTAGTAGAGCACTTACATTGCTACAGGAAAAGGTAGTTTTAAATATTGAGTATATTCATATAGTATACTGATTACAAATTCTTAATTGAATACTTAATTCAGTATTTATATATACACTGGAATTTGCTTACCCGTGACCTCCATTGCAGTTACGTTTCCATATATGTGCCAGGAACAACAGTGGTACGCAGCAGTAGAAATCTCTAGGCAGTTTTGTAGTGGATTGTTTCAGAACTGAGGACTCAGTGCCACAGCCTTGCCTCTTCCTGTAACTGTTACCCAAATAATGAAACTCAAAATGTCTGAAGAATTCTGTAGGTAGATATCCTTTTCACGAGGATTAGAGGGTGGCTTCTTTATCAGGTTATTTTTCTGTCTGTGTTATACTGGATTTGGAGATACTTTAATATGTATTTTCTCACACTTTTCTGGTTTTCTTTGCTTGTTTAGGGAGGCTCACAGTCAAATTGAAAAAAGGCGTAGAGATAAAATGAATAGTTTTATAGATGAACTGGCATCTTTGGTACCAACGTGCAACGCTATGTCTCGGAAGTTGGACAAACTCACTGTACTGAGAATGGCTGTCCAGCATATGAAAACGTTACGAGGTAAGTTGATTGGGGGTGGCAGCGGAGAGGAGTGGACAGGACTGGAGGAGGATGGCGAAATGGGATTTACCCAAAGCCAGACTTCTTTCTCTCCCTTTCTTGCTCTTTTGCTGAAAAGGAGTAAGTTAATATATTCAGGGAGGACTTCTCCCTTTTTCTCAACGTTCGATGCTGTGTCCAGTATCATGATCTGACTGGGAAATCTGTGGATGAGAAAAGAATAATTTTTCATTATCTGACTCGATCGATCACCATCGCTAGATTCAACAAAAGCAAGGGAGCTGAGGCAGCTGGGGGGAGAGAACGAAGGGCTTAATAAAGTGGCAGCGCACCATTGAACCTTGGGTAGCGCTGAGCACTGCTCTTAAGCAGGCAACATGCAAAACTTGTTGGATATAGAGATTAGATTTTATGTGTAATTACTATTTCTACAGCACTTCTGAGGTTTTGTGTTCATACCTTTAGCTCTGTTAAAGAATGGAGCGTGCTTGGAAGATTCAATTTTAGTCTTTTTAACCATTTTTTTTCACAAGCACCTGGGAGGAAACACACAAGTTTGGAAGAGTTGGGGTTGTTGCAAATTTCTTTATGTCCTAAAGCTTAATATGTGGGTGAATCAGTGCTTGGGTAATGTCAGTGATGATGTGAAAGCTTAGGCCTTCAAGAAATGCACTCCTGAGAAAAGATAATTAAAAAGTTAATTTAAAGAAAGAGTCACTGTTCTAGCTTCTAGGAGACCTGGTGTCTTCCCATCTGACTTATTCTAGGCTCTTTGAAAAGTTATAAGTTGTTCTGCTGTTGTCATTTGACTGAGACTAGGCCATAAATCAAAGACATCATTTGGGTTAATAAATATGTCGAGCAACACTTATATTTGAGAAGGAATTTAACTTGCATTACTACATAATGCAGTATTTGTGTTTTAGCAAAAAAGAACTTCATCCTCTTTTAATACCAACAGAGCTGAAGTTGATAAAAACAAAACCGAAAAGCAACTTCCGTTTTAAAGAACACCTGCAATGAATAACGTATAGGAGCGAGCCAGAGGAAGATTGCTCATTTAAGTGTGTATTGTTAAGTTTGTGATACGGGGATTGTTTGTTTGTTTTCTTTAGGTGCTACAAACCCATATACAGAAGCAAACTACAAGCCTGCATTTCTCTCAGATGATGAATTAAAACATCTTATTCTCAGGGTATGTTTCAACTTTTAATTAAGAGATATTTACAGCTGTGAATCTAACTCTCCCCAAGCAAAACGTCAGTACTTTTCTGCCTTGCACCTCAGCTGAAGAATGTTCTGATAATGGAGGATAATGAAGAAATCTGCAAGAGCACTGCATAGAGTAAATAGGTTTGAACGATGGCTAGGGACTCTTGATTCAAGCAGAGAGATTTAAGAGAGACATCTGAGGAAGCTCAGATATTTTGATGGTGACCATCAGAATCCTCAGTTATTTCATGGAATGAACAAAAATTACAGGAATTGTTATCTTGCAGGCTTTCTGCCATGGTCGTCTACCTTGACACAAACACCTTTTTTTTGGTGTCACTGATGCAACATGACTTGCTGTAAACTGCTCCGATAGTGTGGAGAGGATATGCCATTTGCCAATAGTTAAGCTCCTCTAGCAGCTTGTGTCTCTTGTGAACACTGCAGGATCTAGATGCAGCATATGCAGAATTCAATTTCTGCAGTGTTTTGTCTCCGGAGCTGTAAAATTAGGGCCTAATGCTGGGTGCTTGTGTGTCACTGAAAAGAGAGTGCTATTGAAATGGGAATTGCTTGCCTACAGGCACACAAATAAATATCCAGGTTATGTTTGGTTTCTAAAAGAGGAACTATGGAGTAAATACAGTTAAAGTATTTTAATTTGAAGGCATTATTAAACATAATCATAATATTATTGAACAAGACACGGATTCTTTCTTCTTATAAAAGTGCTTTTACATTCTGGGCACAATGCCCAGAATGATGCCAAAAATGTTTGCAGATGCAAAAAAAACTTTACTGTAATTTCATGTCTTGTCTGTTGACTCAGTTATCTCTAAATGTTAAGACAGCTTTCCTAGTGTAGAAATTCTACTGTATACAGGGTGTTTTTGAAGGTTATAATGATGCAATGAGGATGTATAACTTAGTAATTAACTTTTTTTCCCCTAACTAGGCAGCAGATGGATTTCTTTTTGTTGTGGGCTGTGACAGAGGGAAGATACTGTTCGTTTCAGAATCTGTCTTCAAGATCCTCAACTACAGTCAGGTATTCTTTGCCATTTTAAGTAATGTTAGGCCTGAAAAGATTTGAAAGCTTTCTTTATGATTATGAATTTATAGGGAGGGGTATTTATGTGAACAATCTGTCTTGAAAGCTGAGATTTGTTGCAAAGAAAGAGCTTTTGTCTGCCATGTCATTAGAGAAGATTGTTTCTGGTTTCCATTCAAACTAAGGAGGTGAGAAGGAACTAAATTTACTTCACTGGTTGATGCATTCTGATCAGGGATTTACTCTCAGGCTTGCGAAAGCGTTATCTAATTGGGAGTGTAAGCAAATACTGGAAAATCAGTCGGAGGTTTTTCCAATAGCTTCTCATGAATTTTTTTACTTTCTTTATCTCTGTTCTGGTTTTCCTATAGCATACTAACTGATGGAAACTGGGAAGCAATTATGCCAAAGCCAGATTTTTAATATATGCTTAAAGTGAGGCTTAACTTCACCATATACTGTGTGAATACAATCCTTCATTTTTTCTGTCATCTGCCCTCCCTACCAACTGCATTAGCTTCAGAAGTTTTCTGCAGCCAGCCTTTAGTTAGGTCTATACTAACTACCCACTCATCACAGAAATACCGGAAGAGAACATTTGCAATTAATGACTTTTTCCTTCAAATTTGTAGCATATGAAGTGACTGAAGAGAAACCAGAATATTTGCTGGTGGTGGATCGCGTATGCTATTTCTGCAAAACTCTTAATGAAAATGGTGAAATAAATTACTATATAATGTAGTCGTAACTTAAGTATACAGAGAAAACATACCTTCCATTAAATCTTGGATCTCAGATGTTTGTTCCATGGTTAGACCTATATGTAAAAGGATTGTTTATATTGGATGCTAAAATTGAGAAAATATACCGAACAATTATTTTAATTTTTGACTGAATAATCAATCTCTACAGAATGATTTGATTGGTCAAAGTTTATTTGATTACCTTCATCCTAAAGACATTGCCAAAGTGAAGGAGCAGCTTTCTTCTTCTGACACTGCGCCACGAGAAAGGCTTATAGATGCAAAAAGTAAGTATTGCCGCCTCTTGAAAACCAGATGCACTGCTCCTGCATATTTGCCTAATGTCACAAGCGTGTGTGGGGCGCTGTTTGGATTGTGTGGCACGCCAAAGAAGTTATAGCTTAAAGACAAAAAAGAAAACAAAGCCCATCAAAAGAAAGTAGGAAACAGATACCTGGAATGTAGGTGCATGCACTGTGGCATAGCTATCTGAGTTAAGTGGCTTCACCTGTGAGGCACCCTCTCTTTTCCAGGCATCAAAGGTTTACTTCTTGCCATTAAAATATACGAAATATTTCTTCTAATCCGTAATTCTCAATGATCAGAATACACTCAGTATTGTTTTGGTACTTAGCTGTCAGTCAAGACAAAGGATTATTTTTAATTAATTAATTCATTACTTATTGCCACCAATGACCTAACTTTTCTCTTATGCAGTTTTTGACCTGGTCCTTATAATCATTTCCTGCTATGTCTCTTAGCTCTCTTCCACTCTGATACTTTAAAGTAGTTCTGTATCTCTGCTGCTTTTGAGTGTGTGGGTGTTTTAATTCTTCTCATAACAGGAGTCTGCACTGCTTAAGTAGAAGGTGGTATCTTACACCTGCAGATTTCCAGGCCATTAAGGCTCATGCTTGTCAGGAGCAGAAATCTCTAGAGTCTCATCTCTAAGAAGCCACCACCTCAACTCAGAAACTGAAGCTCAGGGAGATCATTCCAGGACAGTGAGCCTAGAAGCTCCAGCTGGATCAGCTGAAGTTTTTCTGGCTCCTGATTTTGTCTCATTGTCAAGCATGTATATCCCACAGTAGCTCCTTTTTTTGAATGCCTCTGACAAAATTAGGGCAAAAATAAATACTATCAATTACAGTCTTCCCATCTGCTATGGTAGACCGATTGGTAGAATTTCAAGAGCTCATATTCTTAAAGAGCTCTAGTATGTATGCATGTATGTGTGTATATATGTATTTATTTTTATGTTGGCATGAGTGACTCAGGCACAGCTTCTACTCTCGCTGCTGAGCAGCAGTTTGGAGTGCGTGTGGTGCAGGACAGTCTGACCTCCTTGAGGTGACCTCCTTTTAAGGGAGGCACGCTTCACACTGAAACATTTGCATTGTTGTTTTCCTCCTTACGTTAAAAGCCTGGGGGGCCCTAGAACTTGTTGCACGTGTTTATAGCCATTGGTTCAAACCTATCCCCACGCAGGAAAAGTTGAAGTGAATAGCAAGCTGTGGAAAAGTTGTAGTGTGATTTAAATCCTCCATCAGCTCGTGGAGCACTGTCCTGCGGAGCTCCAGCTGCATCACTGGTGCGGCTGCTACCGGCGCTCCCGATGCGTGCCAGGCACCTTCCCGCAGCTCTCTTTGTACCAGCACTCTGCTGCTGGCTCCCAGCGCTGATGTGCTTTGGGACTGTGCTTCTCCACTTACTTCCCACAGAAAAGAATCTCTTGCAAGAATATGATTAAGATCGTAACTTAGTGTTAGGGCATGTTCAGATGCACCTATTTTTGTGAGGCTAGAGGGATCTCTTACAGGTGATTGGAGGTCTTGGGGACTTGCAGTAAATAATCTCTATTTTTTTAATCAGTTGATTAGCATTCAAAGAAATCACAGGGTTTATTGCAAAGCTTGTGTGGATTTGTACAATCTTGTGTTAATCTTTGTATTTCAAACGCTGTGTTCTCAGGCGTGCGTCAATATTTTCACGCTAGAAAGTGTAATCAGAAATTCCAATGTTGATATGGTCAGTTGAGTCATGCACGTATTCATGTACATGAAACTCTCCAAAATAGGCCTGCTTCTGAAGAAGGATATAAAAGGACTTTAGTGCCAGTCCCAGCAAAGTTGAACTGTTGTGGAGTCGGGTTGTATGATGTCATCATTTGTGTGGTTAGCTTTTTACCTGACAGAGGTGGCTTCCTCACTTCCTCTGTTTGCTGCAGCTGGACTCCCAGTTAAAACTGATATAACGCCTGGGCCATCGCGACTCTGTTCTGGAGCAAGACGGTCCTTCTTTTGTAGGATGAAGTGCAATAGACCTTCAGTGAAAGTAGAAGACAAGGATTTTCCTTCAACCTGTTCAAAAAAGAAAGGTAACAATTACTCATTTCATTACCAAATGTAATAGCTGTCAGGCTTTTTTGTTGTTTTTTTTAATACAGGTGGACATCTGCAGTGGTTAAATTTTTTACATTTATTGAACACTGTCAGTATTTCTTAGGATATTGAATTATGTCTAGGCCTCTTACTACTTCATACTTCCTCTCCCCACCAGTAACTCTTACACACTGTATTAGCATATAAAGCCAAATTCTCCACTCTACTTTCTTGACATTCTTGCAGGCAGTTTGTGCTGACAGTTCTGGTGTGGTTATGGGATCTTCTTCAGACATGGATCTTACAACATTCACTCTTGACTTTCTAGCCAATATCTCCAACAAAGGGGAGCTGTTACCCAGTCTATTTCTCAGCTCCATATTTGACAAGTGATGTTTGCATGGATATCCAACTTTAAAAGTCAGTTTATTTTGGGTTAATCTGTGGTTTTGGCACATTCTGTGTTCTGGAAATGACATTTCTACACCAGAAATATTTGGTCGTAACATTATCAAAGCTGGCAATGTCTTTTTTCCTCTGCAGGGCATTACTCTAGACATGTTGGAATATATATTTAGTCCAAATTTGAAAGTTTGTTCTTTGAGTACTTTCGATAATACATTTGGTATTAAAGTGGAAGGTGTCAACTAGAGAGCAGAAGGCAATTTCAGTGTTTTGTCTGGGGATGTGACAGTGTCCCCAAGTGCTTCCTGCTGGGTTCAGACACAGCTTCAACCTGGGATCGTGCTTTAGTGCTCATCCCCGAGGAAACCATAGCATAAATAAGCCTTTTGCTCTGCCTCGCTGTTAAAGTCGCCTTCCTTGCAGTTTTCTGGCCTGCTCCTTTCAGATACTGACTGTATGACTTGTCATTGTGAATCTTCATCCTCACTCCTATGTACAGCTCTCCCCTGTACACCCCAAACAGGGTATCATCTGCCAAACAAGTTGTTCCTGGTTGTTGTAGGAGCCTCACGGGAAGTTGCAAAAGGCATTTTACTTACTTATTTACCAATATACTAATTTCTACAAACAAAAGCTTTAGCTTATTTGAATCCTTTGCTGAAATAATAGAATTATTAGCAGAACTGAGATGAAATTCTCCAAAGCAATACCCATGATCTAACTGCTCTTCTGGTTTTTGTTTTCTCTTTTTACAGCAGACCGCAAAAGCTTTTGCACTATTCATAGTACAGGATATTTAAAAAGCTGGCCACCAACAAAAATGGGACTAGATGAAGATAATGAACCAGATAACGAGGGTTGTAATTTAAGCTGTCTTGTTGCAATTGGACGGCTGCATCCTCACGTAGTGCCACAGCCAGTCAACGGTGAGATCAGGGTGAAACCTACAGAATATGTTTCTCGCCATGCAATAGATGGGAAATTCGTTTTTGTAGATCAGAGGTAAGAATACTTGTAACAACTGCCATGATAAGTCACTGTCCAACACTGCTTTACGGACAGCTTTACTTAAAGCAGTGTAGATACTGTCAAAAAAAGAATTTACTATTCTTTTCAGCTTTTTACTAAATCCTGACTGCAAGTTATTTTGCTTTTTGAGACTGAGCTCAAAGGGTATTACTGCGAATTTATTCGGTATGACTGTTTAAATGAAAACAAAACAAAACAAACAAAAAAACAAAACAAAAACCAACATACCTCCAAAAATATGGCTTACTAGACAGAATAATCTAGGGATCATTTTTTCTCATTTCTTTAAGGGAATGTATATACGTAATTCTCAGAATAATATGCTGTCCTGTTTTGAAATCAGACTTCATAATTACTACCTCTCTGTTATCTGAAAACTTCTGCACGCACTACACCGTTAGCCTACTGCACAGGCTGCCTTGGGCTTTGATAGCATGTACGTTTATTTACTGTGTGCTTGGACACATTTTGCTAAAATAAGAAAGTCCCTGGAGAAGAACTGCTCTAGATTAGGTACTGACTGGCTGGGCTACCACAGTCAGAGAACTACTTGCCTGTCAAGGTGGCAGGCTGCACTGAACAGTTTTAAAGAGAACCATCCCACCTTTTACTTCTTCAGTATTTATAATGAATCTGGATGGTGGATTTGAGAGTAAAATGAAGTTTATGATATATAAAGATGACATCATATACAGCTTCATGATTCACAGCTGTCTTGTTAAGTCAGAGAAGCAAGATAAGAAAAAAAAGTAAATGAAAGATGAAATTCAGGAAGGACAAGAACAATTTCTTGTAGGGTCAAATATTTCATTTACCAAGTCTTTTGCCATCTGCTGTAATTTGATGCTCTTTTTCCTTACCAAAAAGCCTGTTTATCCTGCTATGGAAGTTAAATATAAAAGGTTTGACTGGTCGTTACCCATCTGTGTTAGATCTCCCACCACTGAGGTGCTGTTAAAAGGCTTGGCTACTAAAGTTCTTGGGGAAACACTGGAATAAGGTTGACTTGCTTCCTAGCTCTTCCTTTTTAAAGATAGACTCTGTGTTTTGCTTCTTCGTGGTTCTCCTCAGGCTCTCAGAGATAATTCATCAAAGCAGTGTGGAGCTGTCAGCAGTTTATGTGTCCTGGGATAAGGGTCACCAGAAAAAAGCCAGTTTGAATTTTTTTCTCATGTGAAGACTTGCAATGGTTTGTTCTCCAGGGCTGAGATCTGAGAGTTCCCTGTCACTGAGGACTTTGGGTGTAAGCCACCTGTAGTGTGTCTGGGGAAAATACAAAGATGCCCACCATTGAGATACTTTAAGTTAAAAAGAGTATTGTTTATGATTTTTCTTTACCTTCTAAGCTGAAAATGCCTTTCCACATTACTTGAGCCTTACCGAACTTGTGAGTTCTAGTAATCCGTCACTAATACTTCAACTTGAAATGATTTTTTTTTTCTCTTATTCCCCAAGGGCAACAGCCATTCTGGCATACTTACCCCAGGAACTTCTAGGTACTTCGTGTTATGAATATTTTCATCAAGATGATATAGGACATCTTGCAGAGTGTCACAGACAAGGTACAATTATTAAGAATCAGTAAAGAAATTTTGTAAAAATACTGGGAACACTGGTGTATTAAGAAAACCAGGGAAACTTGAAAAGATTTAGACATCTGTGTTTGCAAATGCTTAGTCAAGAACATTGTGCTGCACGTGCCAAATGATGATTATCTTAGACTTCCAAGGCTTTTTAGTATGTATTTTGAGGTTGAGCTTGGGTGAGGGGAGATGACTGCAGAAACAGCATTTTTCTTCAGGGGTGAAGGGAGGAATTAACTGAGTTTTCCCTGATAATGTCTCTGTGTAATTGTGGTGCCTTTTTTGACACATTACTTGCTTTCTGCCTGTCTTCAGTATTGCAGACGAGAGAAAAAATTACAACTAACTGCTACAAGTTTAAAATAAAAGATGGCTCTTTTATTACATTGCGGAGTCGCTGGTTCAGTTTCATGAACCCTTGGACCAAAGAAGTAGAATACATTGTCTCAACAAATACAGTCGTTTCGTAAGTATTCTCCTCTTAGTAGATACATAGAAATGCCAGTAGCATTGCCCTGCTTTCAGATGAGCACACCTTCTATATGGCAACAATAGGTGTCTTGTCCAGATAACGCTCAGAACTGCATACCTGGGGAGAGAGGGGAATCAGCTTAATAACTGCACTAGTTTAATAGCTGTTCAGTAAAGTATTTTCCTTCTTTGGGAAAACCTAGGGTTCCCATCTATGTAGGCACTTGCAGGAGATGCATTTCTCTGCTTTTCACGGGGACTTCCCCTCTCTTTTTCTTTTTCCTTGAAGGTTGCGTATGGGTGCAGTGACTTTGCAGCAGACTAACTGCTGTAGAGGAATTCTCTTCTGAGAGAAGCTCTTTGGGTTCTGCATTGCACACTTTGAGTTGTAACACAACGATGTATTTCTGCTGTTTATCTAGCCTCGGTGTCAGTCACGGTGCTTCTTTCACAGAGGTGGTGGTGACTCACAAACTGCTTAAACCCTGAAGCTTTCCATTCTGACACACTGGCAGTGTTTCACAGGGTTTTCCATCACTGATTCTTTCAATTCTTGAAACCCACAGCACCAGCGTCCTTGATAGTGGAGACGCAGCCTTTCCACAGCTTGCAGCTTCTCCACACAGCATGGACAGTGTGCTTCAGGCTGGAGAAGGTAACTATGAGGAAATCAGTGGCAGTCATGCCTTTGTAGCAGCTCATCCTGGATGCACTGATTTGCTGCACTTTCGCATCGACAATTTGTTAACATCTTAAAGAAAAATAAGGTTTGGGGCAAAAAAGGGCTAGTACAGTTCTTGCCTCGTTGAACAAGCTTTGGATTAAGCTG
Organism: Apaloderma vittatum; assembly: GCF_000703405.1. NCBI lineage: Eukaryota > Metazoa > Chordata > Aves > Trogoniformes > Trogonidae > Apaloderma > Apaloderma vittatum. Next base: position 38,565 of record NW_009705328.1, read on the forward strand.
GTCAAAGAGAAGTGAATGCACCAGTTAAAAGAAACAGTATGGACAGGGTTGGAGGAGTGACATAGAAGAGAAATGGATGGTGCTTTCTGTATGTCATCCAAGAGTGACTTCAAGATCTGGGGTGAGTGCAGATGACTACTCAGAGAGTGAATGGATCATGGTTTGGCCATTCGGCTTATTGCTCCTCACCTGCCCGTGATGTGACTTCTTGTCAAGTTGCTCAGACTGACTTCTGTCTGGTAATCGTCATGGGCTTGTTACAAACGCTGCAGATCACTGAACTTTCTTGCGTATCGGGTTGTGCGCAGCATAACGCGGAGCAGAGCTTGACTTCAAAATGAAGGATTACTGGAGCAGGGCGAAAGTGAGGTAGAATAGAAAGATGCGATGACAGCCTATGGATGAAAGATGGTGATAATCCTGAGATTATTTCCAAAGAGTGTGGAACCATTGCTCTTAGAGACAGTATTTACTAGCTACTACTTTTATCAGCTGTGCTTTTATAGCTGTTGAGCGAGGATATTGCCCATCTCTGGAAGTACTTCCCAAGTTACATACTTGGGAATACACTCAGCAGTGGAGTGCAAGACTTGAGCAAAGCTGGGCTTTTCAGTTCTCTCTGTTGGGAAAAAATGAAGTTTAGTAAGTGAAAATATGAAGGAGAAGGGGTGGCAAAGCTTACAGTAGTGAAAGAGAACCTGCCATGGAGGCAGGATAAGTAATTGAAGGTATAGTAATGGCAATAATGTAGTGTCTGGGCCTTCACAGAATGGAAAAAATATAGAACAAACTGTTGTATAATAGGATAAGCTTATTGCCACAACACAGACTTTGAAAAGAAACGAGATGTATAATATCATCATACTGACAGTTGTCTCCAGAAAAGAAAGTTAATTCAGTGAAGTTTAATTTCAAGTGGCTCTGCTAAAGGTGTAACGACCAGATGCTGGAAACAGCCCAATTTATCAGAGTCAGGATATGGCACATACCTGCTGGTGCAGAGGGATGTCTGAGACACATAGCACACCTCACAGTGCCAGCAAGAGCTTTCTGTGTGTTTGAAGGTACTCACCACTTGGTGGAATTATAACTAACTACTGTTCAGAAGGTCCTGTAGCTTCTCAAAGCATGCCTAAAATACAAACATTTTATGGAAAAGGTTTGCAAGGTTTTATCTGACCATTTATCTACTCATTTCAGGTGGCCCAAAAAGGACCCATCCTACTGTGCCTGGAATTCCAGGTGGAACAAGAGCTGGGGCAGGTAAAATAGGGAGGATGATTGCTGAAGAAATCATGGAGATTCACAGGTGAGAGAAAATGGTGTGAAGTTAGAGGAAAATCAGTATTGGTTTTTAAGAGGAAATTAAGGAAGTCTTTCTTCAGACTGATTGCAGGATGATACAATTGTATTTTATAAGTAGACACCCACAGGCACCTATTCAGAATACTTGAGGCAGTCAAAGTCCACAGTGAAAGAATGAAGTTACAGCCTTCCAGCTTTCTACTGTAAAAGACTAATATTGGGGGTTTTTTTGTAACAGCGATAATTATCTGTTTACCAGAAACAGTAGTTCAGAAGAACAGCTACCTAGAAACAAATTCCATTCCAGAGTACTCTTTTTCCAGTGACTTCAGGGTGTAAGTGGCACAACCTCCAAATGCCAAAGCTATTGACTGTGTGCCAAAAAAGCAACGTTTGTTTTCATGTGATCCACTTTGCTCAGATGCTTTTAGAGTTGTTTGCTATGTAAGTTCAGATTTTGCAGTTCTCCCACAGCTCTTTGAGCAAGGACACAGTGGTTAAGCTAGCTCGGCCTTCCCGGGGGCCATCTCTCTGAAAGCCAAGATGTAGGTCTCTGGTTTAAACAAAAAGTCTTTTAACACCCTTCAGCCAGGGACTGTAGCGACACAGAGCGGCTCCTCAGAACGGCCGTCTCATCTCTCTCACCTCTGTGAGCAACTGCTTTCAGTGGGTATCACTTAATTTCCACTGGCTAAGGATCCCTGTACTTCATTAAGTTCCTTCTGCAGAGTAGTCCTTGTCCTATAAACGTGGTCTCATCCAGCAGATGTTTAGTGGCGGTAGTTTAACCACACTGAGCTGCAGTTCAGGAAGACATTCAGTCTTTTTCCCAGTTCTGTTTCTGCGGCAGGCCACAGACTACTCACATCATTAAGGGGACAGACCTGTCACATAAGGCTTCTGACCCATCTGTAAGAGTAGGAAGGAGAGTAAAAAACAAGAAAAAAACCCACACCAAAGCTGAACCAGTACTTTGAAACTTAACTATCCCTTTTAATAGCTGCAAAACACATAATTAGCCTCCGTCAGTGTAGTAGTATAGCTTGCCACACATGTTTTCATTTCATTTCAAGACCCTGGGTTAGTTCCAGTCCTTTTTCAGCAGCTGTTACTATTTTCCAAAGCTGCCTTCTGTTCAGCTTTCCCAAGGGAACTCTGCCAAGGATAAGATTCCCATTTCCATTGCTTTTTCTCTGTAACTACCACTCCTCCCTTTAGTCTAGAAATTTGTTGGCTCTCATTAATAAAAAAATTATATATCAGCTATGGAAAATTGAATTGCAAAATGCTGCTTCAGACAGTTAAAAAAGTAGTATGAACTGCATCAAATGCCCAGCGTACTGCTGTAGCAGTAGCTCAGTTATGGAGCCTCAGCTACTGTGACTGAGGCAGCTTAAATTCTTAGCTGGTCTAAATTGATGTACAATTTTTTTTTTAAAAAAAAAGAGGCTTTTCTCAGTACCCAAGGATATTTTCCTTCTAACTCTGTGAAGGCTGTACAGGAACAAGTAAAGGGGAGCAGTAGGTAGAACCTGCAGACCAAGCAAGGTGGGTAACTGACACACATGTGCTTACTGAGCTGCTAATAAAAACGTTGCTACTGTTGATTTGAGTAATGCTGAAAAAGTGAGGAAATTGCAGAAATAATCTTGCTTTTAACACCTTATGCCACCTGATACTAAAGTCAGTATTTGAAGCTCCAAGTCTCTGGCTGCTGAGTCTCAAAGTTGCTTGTAAATTCATTCCCTGATTTACCCATACCTCAGGATACGAGGATCATCACCTTCCAGCTGTGGTTCAAGCCCACTGAACATCACCAGCACACCACCACCCGACACATCCTCCCCAGGAGGCAAGAAGGTAAGAAGCTTTCCAAAAAGTCTCATAGTGGTAGTGGCAAGCAACATGAGATCATGCTTATAAAGTTACATGTGATGTTGAACTGGCTGCTTGGCTGAAAAATTCTGACAGCAAGTCCAAGTATTCTGGTGGCCAAAATCCTTTTACAGTAGTCCCTGAAGTGCAGAGACCAGTAGTTCTGAAGCACTGGCATCTTTTGAAATCCATCTGCTCTTTAGTTCTTCACTTTTTTCTAACAGAGCTGCAAGAAACAGCTCTCATAGTCTCTATTGATCTCAAAAAACAAAACCTCTTTACCACCACATACTGGTGAACACTGGAAGTGCTATTGTTTGAGCGCTGCTCAAATGAATGACAAGTTTTACTGCACTAAACGCCACGATCGGATGCTTTGCTGCGCACTGACGGTGTATTTGTACCTCAATACCACATACCGTGCCTTGTTCTACGATTGCCTGAGTAGCACTCCCATACCATTACCAACACTTAACCACCTGAACACTTGTACTGGCTGCACTTATGTCATCTAGTAAATTGCTGCTTCTGGTAGTCATATTCAAGGCAAGAAGAGCACTTACCCAAATCCTTACTCTGTGCATACAAACACTGCTTCAGACTTTTTTTTCCCCCAGAAACTGTGATGACTGTACACAAGAATTGCCTGTACTGGAGCATATAGCTGACAGTAAACATTTCTGTCTATTCCTGGGTCTCTCTGTTATTGAAATAAAAACAAATAATAATTGAAAATAAATAAATAAATAAAAATTGAAGATAAATGAAGATTTAAGTTGGAACAAACAGAACTAAAATTGTAGGAATAGTTATTCTTGCCCCTTCTGCTCTACACCTACATATAGTAGGGGCTACTGAACTGGAATAAAGGAAAATACACACAGGGTACCCCCTCAGTATTTCTCCTTAATCAGAAGACTGTTTGCTAGAAATGTCACAAGGTCCAGCTGATGCTACCCTCAGAAGAGAGCTCACAAGTACTTACCTGAGCAGTTAAAAACTATGGTTCACGTTCAGCGATTCCCAGGGGAGGTTATTCTGTTTCTCGCGAGCTCTGGTGTCCGCAGTACTGCTGTTCTGCTCTGCACCAAAGTGGTCATATCATCCAGCAGCAAGGCTCAGCTCACACAGCCTGTGTCTACCTGGGAGGATTGCATTCCTAAAATTAAGGACCTTAGTTGACAGTACTTTACGTATCCCGTATTTGTAAATTTAAAAGCATTCTATAGTTAGCTGCAATTACTATCATGTACAGATGGAATACTTGAAGATGACCCATAGAACTCCTGAGGACTTTTTTGAGCAGTTTTTTTAGAAGCTGCTTTCAAAAACTTAGCATGCACTACTGACCTAATCTCCTCCTTTCTGGTGGTGACATACTATCCATGTGACATCTGCCTGATAGGCATCATAGAGAGGAAGTAGCTCCTAGTTTATCAGCCAGCCTTCAGGTGGTTTTGTGGTATGTTTTTTCAGGAAGCCCATCTTCCCTATACTGAAAATCTAGCATAATTTAAGGCTTAATGCAACATTTCATGGTGGCTTATGGCTTCTGTTTTTGCTTTCAAGATCTTGAATGGCGGCACTCCAGACATTTCTTCAGCTGGGTTACTGTCTGGGCAAATCCAAGATAACTCTGGTTACCCGTATTCTGACAACTCCTCTATTCTTGGTAAGTAAAGTCATACACTAACATGCCTCAATACCAACTAACCACATATGGACAACTGTAACAAGATCAACATTTTTTAGCAATAACTTGCTTTCACCATCTGCAGGCTATAGCTGAGCCATAAAGCCCATAACCTACCACTCCGTGTGCCTAAAGAGTAGCCTATTTTGCTAGCAGTCTATTTTGCTAGCTTACTTTATATTGTAATTTTTTTTTGACAATACTTGGAAGCCTCTTTTCTCTTGCTGAATCAGCTGAACTCCTCATGTGCTTTTTGTAAATGCTTTGAAACAACTGAGGACAAGAAGAAAGGCCGGGCTGACTCCTAGATGCTGATTTAGGCTTATTTTTGAAGTACAGTGCATAATATTGTCCTTACTAGGCATAGTGACCTAACCTTTGTCCTCTGCCACCCAAGTATCAGGTATCCCTGAAACTAGGAACCTGGGTATCACACAGATGAAGAGAGCTGAGCCGGTTCAGATAACCTACCTCAAGTCATAGGACAAATGCCCACAGCAAGTAAAGCAAACAAAATAAAACCGAAATTCTGATAACTTACGGTGTATTTATGCTTACAGGGGAGAACTCTCATATAGGCATTGATATGATTGACAACGATCAAGGATCAAGCAGCCCAAGCAATGACGAAGCAGCGATGGCGGTAATAATGAGCCTTCTTGAAGCAGATGCAGGTCTCGGTGGCCCTGTAGACTTCAGTGATTTGCCATGGCCCTTGTAAATGATGCACCTGGCTTCAACATCCAAATATCAAAGTGCATTTACTGGTGGAGTTCTACAGTCTGTGAAACTTGTTGGACTAAGAAGCTTTTATGTACCAATTTCATAAAAGCTGTATCAGAATGCAACTCATCCTACCATGTGTAACTTCAGACAAAGTGGAATAACTTGCTACAGTGTTCTGTGTTGATTTGGTTAGCTGTGTATAGCTTGCAATACTTGTATATTTTGGATTCTGTTGTTTGAAATTTTTTTTTAAATCACTGGCATCAGTGGTAGCTTTTATATGCAAATGACCATTTCAGATGTATGGTGTGTTTTTACACTGCAAAACAGTCCCCATGTGGATATTTCTTATACTAATTGTACCATAAAGCTGTTTATTCTTTCTTGTAAGAATCCTTTACTATAAATATTGTTAAAGTGTAATGTATTAGACAGTTAAATATTTTTAAAATAAATGTTTCCCTTGTTCTAAGATGGAGCATTTACTTTGATAAATAAATTTGCTAAAACCCTGCTGAAGGTGCATGCTAGAAGCAGTTGGTATTTATCATTTCTTTAGCCTCTGGGAAAAGGGAGGAAAAACAACACATTATGTACACTTACACGATTTTGTCACTACACTGAATTCCTAGAGAAGCTATTATTACTTCTAGATTCAAGTCAATACTAAGAAAAACACAACAGTTACGGTAGTTTTACGTTACTAGATTTCTTTTTTAAAAATACTTTTTTTCCCCACTTAATACTAACCAGCCTTCCCTGAGGAAAGAAAAGCAGCTACATGCAAAATTCATCCATATACTTAATCTCAGTCACAGATAATTCAAACCCATTAAAATAATGGAAACTTTATTTGCATGAAAAACTTGTTTACAATCATTAATAAATGAAGAATGAACCATTTGCATTTTCCTATTTCATGACACTTATGAAAAATGTATTAAATAAATATTTGTGAACAAATTAAGGTAAGGCAAAATTTAAGATAAAGCCCCTATCCATTGTTCACAATTTCTGAACATGGCTCACGCTGCAAACAAGTGAAAAAATTCACTGAAGAACTTCGAGTTTAACAAGATGTTCCATGGGTAATTGAATCACATCCTCAATCCAAAAACCCAATTGTAAGCAGTTTTGTGCTCAGCCATATACAATAACTTTAAAAGGGTCAATCTAGTCAGAGCAAAACTATTTACAGTTAATACTTTTGATAGAAGCACTTTGTTAGTATTGTGCAATACATTTACAAAAAAATGGCTTCAAATTCCATTTATCAACCATTTATAAAGTGCTACTATCAATTCCAATGCTGCATTCTAACCCCTGTGTAACAATACTGATGTACACTAGCCACCAGCATCCCACTGGTTTTGATGGCCTTAAGAGCAAGGACAGTCCAGCAGACAAATCACCAATGTCACAAACCTACTGGTAAACACATACATGGATGCAACTGTAACCCCAGGATGTTTGATCTGTACTCTTTCAAAGAAAAACAACCAGGTACTCCCTTTGGTCTTTCAAAGGTCCATACTGCAATATCCTAAACACCGTTACACAATGGAGAAAAACGGAATTGCAGTGTAGTATGAGTCGAGTACAGAGTCACTTAAAGTAGCATGCGTTTCTGTCAGTCAGAGTCTAGATCAGAGGGGTGGGTTTTGTCCCTCAGTATCCATCTCACTGTTACTAGGTGGAGGATGAATGGGCAGGATATCCAGCTCATCTACTTGGGGGGTAGGATGCATTACCACAAGCTGGTCCTGGGGTATATCTGCCGCCGCCGCTGCTAAATTTGTAATAGATTTGCTCTTCACGCACTGAAAGTCAACGTGCCGGCTCTTCCCTTCCTCCTTCTCCCATGACATCCGAATAAAGGGTCTTTGGACGTAGTTGTAAATGACCTCCGGCCTTCCACCTGGTCGCTTTTTCACTTTCTCTTTGTATGTAGGGTAACCTAAGAAAGAGAGCACAGCAGCAGTTAACCTGTCCTGCACTGTTTTCTTTTACAAAAAGGCAGCATGCGGAAGCACGGGGAAAATGAGCAGTTGTCACCATGAGCATCCTGAAAAGGAACAGATGCCATCGCGCTGTTATTAACGTTATCTATGCAAGGAGAAAGCACAGGCAGCAGCTGAACTACCAACCACACTGTAAGGAAGAGGCTACAGTGTTATCGATACTGAATATATTGCCAGCAGACAACTCTTTCAAACTTGATGGCCAAAACTAGTTGCTCCTTCCCCGAGCCAGCAGACGGCTGTTTCTAAAACACGGCAACTCGGAAAGCCGAGATCAGGAGAGAACAGTGTCATTACTTCAAATAAAGTACAGAGAAGATTTTGCATGGAAACTAACGGGCAAATGTGGCAGGAGATGCAAGTCAGTAAAAACCACCTACGTTCTTCTGCAAACAAGCCAGCAGCGAGTTACGGCTTGTAGGCCAGTCCTGAGTCTGTACTGGGTTTTTTAGCTGGACCAGTGGTCCATTTGGTACTGCTGCCCCTCTGGCCATTTTATCATCTAACCTCAGTATGAAAGAGAATACCAAGTCTATTTTTCTAACTACAGAGGTGATTGCAAAGCACAGAAGTGCAACAAGAGAACCTTTTCCAAAGAGTGAGTGTGCCAGCAATGCTTCTCTTACCTTCAATGCCCAGTCGGATCTTCTTGAGCCCCCGTTCCTTCAGAACTGATTTGGCCACATCCCGATTTTCAATGTATTTGAAGAATCTGTACAACTTCGTGCTGTAAATGACTAAAAATAAATTTTAATGAGAAGCAAAATTATTCAAATGTCTTAGAACACAAAGGTTTCTCTTTTCCACTGTTTTGCTTTATATTTCAGACTAGGGGAAAAGACACAAGAACTCTGGAGAAAAAAGGCTGAGGGCACTGTGCAACGAGTTGGTTGCACATCTTTTTCCTTGCCAGTTTAGTCCTTTGTATACATTTAGGGTTGGTTGGGGTTTTTTTGAATTTTGGGATGCAATAGGACAATTCACAGAACAAACCACATTACATACTTCCAACCCCACCTCCACAAAAAAAGAGATCTCAATTTTTTTTCCCTTTTTGGTGGAATTTCTGCATCTTTCCAGTCTGCTTGCCATTACATAAGAGAGCTCTGCAAATCGTACCAGAGAGACAGCACTTGTGAAGCAGAAAAAGGAGGACACCTTTGCTATTTAGATTATAGCGTCTTGCACAAAAGGACTGGGGCCGTCAATCCCATACAGCTGCAGAGATCCAAATCAACTGTTCATGAAAAGCATGACTTCTAAGACAATGAAAATAAACTTACTTTGTGAATACTCTTCTCCCATTTGTGGAGGATACTCTTCATCCCAGTCAACAACATCATCATCTGTCAGCACAACAATGTGGCACTCCCTCTCACCACTCTGGGCACTGGCTACCATTAAGGGGAGAATCATTTCTTCTAGATAAAATTCAAATTGTTTACGAGCACCATCATTTGACAACTCATGCATGAGAGCACCTGGAACAAAATTTTGGACATAGGCACATTTGAAGGCTTGGGAACAAAACATGAAGGCAGGAATAAGAAACACAGCAGCTTTGTTTATTTTGTAGTATTTACTGCAGACAGCTTGAAAGACACTCAGTCTATTAGTTTTATATCAGACAGAACTTTTTTCAGATGTTTACCAGAAGGCACATCAGAAGCTCAAAACTAATAAGACTGTCCTGCAGGTATTAACATAATGTTAGGCAGACAGAGGAGTGACTTTGAAGAGACCTCCTCCAAGTTTTACTACCACTAAACAGCTGGTAATGTTTAGCACTGGAAGCCTCTTGGGCTTCCTAAAAGAAACATTATTTAAGCCAGTTGCTCAAAGAGCAGAGCAAGCAACCCACTTTTCATAAGCAGCAGCTTAAAAACAAAGCCTCTCTAAACCCTCACAGCGTGAGCCGCTAAATCCTTCTGCTAAGGACAAAGTGCGCGCCGAGGGTGACTCAGCAGCGACAGGCTGGGAGTGCGCGGCGCTGGCGGTGAAGGCAGAGGTGCCCCACACCCATCTCGCGGCTGGAACGCCACGACCTGGCCCAGTGCCTGCGCAAATGCCCGGAGCTCCCCAAAACCAAAGGCACAGGCCGGGTCATTGACATGTTGGCCAAAACTTGGGCTGCGTGCAGGCAAGGAATGAGCCGAAGAGTCGTCGCGCGCTGGGAACCACGAGGCACCCTACACCGCCAGCAAAGCCGCGCAACTTTCCCTAGCAACGCAGCCTAAGTCTCTTAAGCAAGGAGTTGAATAAATTATCCTCCCTGTCCTCTGCAAGGAAGATACCAGTTAATGCTACTGTATCTGTACTGCAAATGCATTGATAGAGTTTAGAGTTTAAGTATTCCACAGAGCTGACCACAGGCAAAAAATATCTAAATACTGGATGCCAGTTTTCAAAAGATGTGGTGCATCCATTGTCTTTTGGGCTTTATTACGTAAGAGAGAAAAAAAGATGGATTTTGCTCATGTAACATCAGCCTTACCTCAATAAAGGATGCAATCTGGAATTAACATCCCCCTCCAGATATTTGCTTAAATTAGTCTGTATAATTCAAATTATTTTAAGAAATTCTGTACTTACTGAGATCTCTGCATTTAATAGTACTATACTCAAAGGAGATACAGAGATAGTCACATGCTTCTCTCAATTCAGGAATAGATATCCCATCAGGACAGCGTATCACTCCAGTCTTATAGTAATCCTACAGTAACACAACAAAGAAAAAACACAATGAAATTCAACAATCCCTGACAGAAACATTTCATCCTTCCCTTTATGATGCTTTCACTGCAAGCAAGCCCCTAAAACATAAGAGAGCAACTTGTGTTAAAATTTTGTGAATTTCATCGTCCTTAAATTTATCAAATTTCAGAACTGCTTTTAGAGCAGTGACCTCTGCTTAAAACTGTTATTTAAGTGACAACTGTTAATACTGAACATTTTGGTGCATGTATACTATCTTTTATCTATACTTCACTCAGCTTTTGCTACTCCAATTCTGCTGACAAAGCCGTATGGCAGCCCTCCTGTTTTGTGTAAGGGAGCCATTTCTTTCTCAGACTGAAGTTTGCTTTTCTCCTGTTACCTGCAGTAAATTAACTTCCAGTACTCTGTTTTGTCTAATTTCAGCACAAGAAGGGCTGAGGATAACTGAACTAGACGCATAGGTGGTGGTGAACAGACTTCTGGGCAGGCAGTAGTTTTTTTGGTTCAATTCATACATGATTTCTCTTTCCTGGCTCTAACATATACATGTCTAGAAAACCTAGGGGTGTTTTCATATTAAGCGTTTCTTCCCCTCTACAGAAAACAGAAGAAGAGTATTTATTCTATCCACAAAGTTCAGACTAAATTAAGAAATTATGCCTCTTAATACTCATAGTGTATTAATACTCATATCCTAACAGTACCTGCCCCTGAAAACTCACCAGAATAGCACGGAACACAGTGGAACCAATTCCTTCAGCAACTTCATACTCTCCTTTTTCATTAGGCCGTGTAAAGTTATGTTCTCTGCCTGATCCAAACATCCTGCTCAAGAGTAAGAGTAATTTGGTTAAAATTCCTTACTATGACTTTTTTTTTTTTTGTAAATCTGAAAAGTAAAATGTCAAAAATTGTGCTGAAATGGCAAGGAAAAACTATCTATTTATCTTGGTTGTACATATTTCATTCAGTTTGGTTCATGCTTAGCAAGACTACTAGAAAGTAGAAAGCAAGACAGCGCATCTCAGGAAAGTCTAGTTTTATTCTCCTATCTTAGCAATATCCTTTGATCACACCAAAAATCAGACTAGGTCATTTCCTGCCAGTATCAAAGGCGAGGGAACCTGAAACAAGTCTTCCTTGGCATTTGTGGGGTAATGTAGCAGAACCACAGGTTTTCCTGTGAATTCTCATTAAAGACATTTGAGGTAGTTTAAAAAACAGAACTTACTGTTGAAGCACATTCAACTCATCTCCATTTCATTGCAAAGATCCAGTTAATTCAAGTTAAAGTAACATCCTAATATACGATATCCATAATTAAGAGTACCATGTACAGCATATTTCTCCCCACTAGGATGCAAAGAATGTTAGACTAAGGAGATTATTTCAAGTCCCAAAAGTATCTGACTTTGAAACACACCTCTGATGCAGAATTACACCCTACACTTACAGGAAATACTGCCATCTACTCTTTGTCTTATTTACAAACATGCCCTTATAGCAAAGCTTTGCTTTCACACACACAACCCAAAGAAAGAGAGCGGTGGACTGTGTGAATTTCTAATGGAGAACAAAGTAACTTCTTTCGCTTAACATGACATGTTTTCTGGCCACTCTTCAAGACAAGTAATAATATTTAGGAAAACAGCAGTCTAACAGGATATGGGCTTAAGGCAAATAATACGTTCTTACTATAGTTACTTTTCCCTCCCAGAACACCGTAGCTAAGCTGTTCCTGTTTAACGTCCTTTGAACTGACATTGGGAGAAAGTGGGTTTATAAATAACTTGCATTTTAGAGCAGTATTTCCATATCTTTATTAACCTACTTTGGAATTAGCTGAAGATAAAATAAGCTTGTTCCTTGAGCCAATCCCAAAGGGAGAATAACTCAGCAAGGCACAGAAAAAAAATCTAGAGCATTAGCTAGCAATACAGTAAAGCTAGGCATGGGAAAGGAAACTATTTCACCACAGAACTTCACACCGGTACACTCCCAGTTGTTAGTCTGGGTATTTAAACATATGCATGTATTACATATATAGATATACAACTGCCTTACATCTATTATTACTTCTATTTATTTCCCTTTACAGTTTACACAGAGAAGCATTTTGTTTTGTCTTTGATTTTGCCCCAACTTTTCAGAAAATAGGGAACCAAGGCACTATTTATCCCACACAGTGGTGCTTTAAACAAAGCAAAGATTGTTTAATCATATTTATTACCTGTACCTTGGCAGACAGCTTTATATATATATATATGTATTTTAAATATGATTATAACCTTATGGGCTGAGAAACAGTCACATTTTAATGGAAGAGCCAAATCCAATGCTACAGAGAAACTTTAATTTCAAAGCATGTTTGTAAGCAGTGCTCTCTAAATTTGGACAATGCAAAGCCAGTCAGTAGTTGAGCAACTAAAGTATAGAACCTTTCTCCAAGTAAACATGTTAAATATGTTGCTCATTACAGTTTCTACAGAAAATATTACACATACATTGTGGACTTTCATTCAACTATGGACCATTTTGTATGTCAGGTATCTTTGCTGAAAGGCCCTGATCTGTTAAATTCACTATTTGACATTCCCCTGTCCAAAAAGCAGTTCTGAAGATAAATGTGCTGAGCTGGAGTGTTGTCAAGGTAGGCCCATTAAGCAAAATAAACTTCTTCAAGGTTTTCCTTCTTGTTATTTTGAAAGTGACTGTATACTGACTACTTTGTTTTACAAAGCAACTAGCCTTAAAAACAAGAGATAGAAGGATGCAGATTGAACATAGAAACAATGCCCAGCAAGAGAGAAGGAAATGAATACGTTATGAAACAATTTACTCATGAACTCTTTCATCTCTAGGTAACAGACATCTATGACCCCCCTGCGAAATAGAGAGAAGAACTTATATTTGATTCTTACTTAAAGATCTTTGCAAGCTGATAAAATTACATTAACCGATCAGCTGTAGCAACACCAGCTCAACAACTCATTTAAACAGTTTGACTACCTACAAACCCTTCATGGCTATCTCCCACAGCTAGAGATTAAGGCAAAAACCACCACCAACAACAAAAAGATACAAACCTGCCCAACATGGTATTAGGTTGTGCCGTAAAGATTGAAGGATCTACGACAAATCTGGTGTTATCCACTATGAGTGTCACTCGTTCAGAAGTTCGTACATTCCGAGCTCCCTCTTTTCCATTTTCATATACAAATACCATTTCCCCACCAGCCTTGCAGCTCCCATCTGAACTTGACTGGCTACTGTTTCTGCTGCTGTTGCCCATGCTAACCACAGAACCGTTAGGGGAAGTCTTCTGAGGACGAGGGCTGCTTGGTCGAGAGGAACTGTGATCCTTTTCTCGATCTTCAGTGGGGCCAAGGTGGAAGGAGAAAAAAACAGGAAATTAAATTATAGATACATGAGCTTTATGCAGTTTGTTGTCTTTCCAGGGTCAAACCATGGCAACTTGAGAACTTAAGTACGAAGTTGTTCAATTACACCTACTCTAGTTAAAGAAATCTTCAAAAATTACTGTTCATCTATGAGATCCTTAAGTTTTTACCACTTAGACATCAAAGACACCTCATGTCCCCAAAGCCTTTACAAGAAAAGTTTAGCATTCTTGTATTGAAAAAGCAACTCCACACAGTTGAGTTAAAAAACAAACAAAGAGATAAGCATTTCCTATGTTTCTAAATACCTAAACCCTACCAAGTAAAGGTGTTTAGTCAACTACCTTAGAAAAATTAGATTGTTCTTGGGATTTGAACTAAGTAAGAGCATCATGTAGGAATACACACTGCGATACTCCCAGCCCAGGGAGCAAGAAATCTGTATGTTGTGTCATCAACAAATAATGCTTTATTATTACAGTGTTTTAATGAAATAGTTACTAAGTTTCAGAATTTTAACCCTGATGTGCTATAGATCTGAACACACCAGAATGGTACTGTCTTGTTGGTGAAGTAACATTCCTGATGCACGGAGTGAGCTGAGATTCTGCTCTTTCGTGGGATGAGTCACGAGATCTGTCACTTGACCTGCGTCTGTCCCTTGATCTCTCATGTCCACCACTTGCACCATGGAGGCTCATTTTTGTGTAGTCTATTCCTTTAGCAATACGAGATGAGGTGCTGAAAGCAGAAATAAGAGAAACGTTCAGTATTTCAAAATTTCAGAAACAATACACATTTAAATTTCAAAGGCATTCACACTCCATGGACATGTTTTGAAGATTAGTATCATACACCTCCATTTTCTTTGCTATACTTATGCTTATATTAACAAATCTGAACCGTGATTTGGAAGATTAAGTAGACAACAAGAGTTACCTGTTTATTCCTGTGAACTAGAGAGACGCTGTCTGATCAGCTGAGACTGCCTGAGAACCTGTATTTGCAAAAATCCCTTCCAGAACAGGCAAGTCAAATGTAACTGAGCATTTTCTTTTTCTTCTTGCTGTTAAATTTAATATTCTAATCAAACCATGAAACTGAACAAGTCAGGGGTCGTTTCTTCCACTGAAACCTGTTTTGGAAAACCTTTCTCAGAACACAGGCTTTCAGTACTAACTTCACTTTTCTTGAAACTTGCCCTTTACAAAGGTGGTCAGCCTTGAAGTAGTTGATACATTAAAACACAGAAGCCAAGGGTTTCTTTCTGTGCACTCTTTTTTATCTTTTCAGTTGCCCTTAGAATGAAACACAGTAAGCCACCACAATCCAGAAAGCAAACATACCAACTATATTAATAAAGCCAAAATCTACAGCACCGTCAGTAACAAGTAGCATATTTGTTCTCAACGAGCAAATTTTGATATAACAGTTGAAGATTTTTTTAGACTGTGATTAAATTATATTACATTTCTAACATTCAGATAATTATTACATTTTGCAATTAATTATTAAACGTACCAAAAAAAGCAGTCAGTTTCAAGATCCAGTACTCTCGGAAGCTACCTTAAAATTAAGTATCAACTTCCAACGGCTATTTTTGAATTTTACCAAAAATACTTGCTCCTTTTATTTATGCTCATGAAAACAGAAATTTTTATATCAGGACACCACTCTGTCGCTGGACCACTCTGGAATTCCTAGATCAGGTCCTTTGCTATTTGCCTTTCAAATGTGGACACGACAACACTCCTTATTTACGGGTTTAACCACAGAATTTTCAGAAAGCCTCAGGTACTAGATAACCAAGAAAGACATCTGCACAACTACAAGGTCTGACAGACAAAGAAGGGTCATAATTTCCCACAGGAGCCTCGATGCCCCCACTTGCTGGCAGCCTGCAAATCTCACGACACTTACCAAGAGACTTTAAATGTGACTGCTAGGAATGCTGCAGGATTCAAGAACACGAAGAGGTGAGACTAATGACCTAGCTAAGAAAAGCATGAACTGTACAAACAAGTTGAACAGAACGTCTTTTTAAGTTGTTTAGAATAACACAAAAAAATAAATCAAGACTGCTCAAAAAAGTGAACATTTAGCATGACATGTTTCAGGTTTCAGTGACTGATAAGAAGCAGAGCTCAAACTGGAACAAGAAGACTATGATAGATCTTATGCACTCTACACCAGCACAAAATTAATATTAGCACAGTGCAAAGAATGAGAAATATCTCTCTCAGCTAAAGAGCACAAGCTTCTGCCCACACCTTTTGAATAAGGGAAGGATCTTGTATCCGATACAGCTGAAGTCTGGTGCAGAGAGAATCTACTGCAATACTGTTTCTTGCCAAGTTTAAAATATGCTGCAAGAAGACATGCATCTTTGGGATGTGAAGTCAGCCAAAGGTCTATTGAATAAGGTAAAAGAACTGCAAGCCTTGCTCATGGCTGGAAATGTTCAGTCCAAGAATAAAGATGATCCAACCACTTTCATTAAACGGAAACAGAATTTTCCTCAGGACTTACAATGCACTTTGGAACATATTAAGATATATACAGCATTTCAGCATGACTAACGTATCTCCTTCCTTGTTTTACTTCGCTATCAGGGAAAGGTAAATTCAGTATTATGAAAGTGAAATGTGCAAAAGTTTGCAAGAGTGAGAACTGCAATCCTCCCCTTCAAAAACATCAACAACTCAGGAAAATCTGTGCACCTTTTCTTCCCTATACATATATGCATACAAAATATATCCATTTTAATAGGTACAAACCATCCCCACAAACTATCAGAAGTGTGGATTACAGCCTATAATTAAAATCTAACTAGAAACCAAAGTCTGACCTCTGATTACACATGATATTAATTACTACTAGAGCTAAACTTGCCCACAAATGGTCAAACTTTAAAAACCAAAACACAAAAACCCAGCAGAACCCAACAACAACCAAAAAAGAACTGCTATCTCATAGGCATTTATATTTGTACATCATGGTATAACCAACTATCCCAAAGGAGGATGGCGTGGGGGGCACGTATGTGCAGTATCCAAGCACATACATTGCAGTACTGTTACAAAATATCTCGGCAAATCCGAATAAAGCCCCATGTGGTCAGGCCTTTGTTCAAGCAGCATTTTGATCCTAGCCCTGATAACATTTCTAACCATGCTGTGAGAAAAGTTTTGCAGATGCCACATTTTCTAGTATCAAAATGTACGACTCACTATCTCTCAACACCTGAAGCACTCTAGATGCTTTAAATAAGTGAAAAACACTAGAAAATAAAACTGAGCCACTGTGAAGATATACAGGCTTCTCACACATTTTGGCAGAGCAGACATCAATTGCCCTTTAACAGGGAAGGCAATTAAAATGTGATTCTTAATCCAGAAAACCATCTGAAGTCACGTTACCCTTTAAGTAGTGATTCAGTTCACAGTGAAGTCGGGTGAACCCCAGTTAATAATGTCCTCGCAGGAGCTGGGAAAAACAGGTGCTACGGGAAGTGGCACTGACTCAGCCGCATCACTCGTCCTCCTTAGTCACGCCTGAATGAAGGTCCAACCACGCCAGCACAGCTGCTGCCGAGGGAGGTGGTGGACTCACCATCCCTGGACGTGTTTAAAAACCGGCTGGATGCGGCACTGCAGATGGGCAGTGTTAGGGTGGTGTAGGGCTGTAGGTTGGACTTGATGATCTCAGGGTCCTTTCCAACCTCCATGATTCGACGTTCCAGCCAGGCCTCCCCAGGATCGCAATGTGGGTTCCTTTGGCCTCGGCACGCAGAGCCAGCAAGCCTGGCAGCAGAGGGGCAGCGCGCACATGACGGGGCCTCCTCCCGCCAGCCGCGGCCGGCCGGCCCCACGGAGCAGGGACCAGGGACACAGGAGCCATCGATTCAGCACGCCACACTGCCAGAGAGGCAGAGGCTGCCAGCTAGAGGACTACAAGACCCCTAAATATTCAAATCACCTGTTTCTGAAACAGAGAGACTGGTAAATAATTTCAAAGAGCTGTTCAAATTGCAGCTGGCCAAACCACTCATTTGCTCGCTTCTACGTTTTACTTTCCTCCCTTTACTGTACAGTTCAGTGCTAACCGTGAGACTGGCGCAGTACCTATTAGCCAGAAGATGTAAGCCAACATTGGAAGATTTCTGAGACTTCAGGCAGTTTGGCTTGAGAACCATGAATTTTCACTCATCTTAATAATACCCATCTAAAACATCAACCTTAAATCTCATTATGGTTGAGTCACAATACACAAAAAAAGAAGTAATTTCTTTGATCTGTCGGATATATACCTGACAAAATCTGCAGTTCCATTTGTTCGACAGCATGTGTACTCAGATAAATACCACCTCTGATATATAACATTGCTCTACAATAAATAAGATGACTAAAATGAGTTTAAATCTGAGGAAAGAGAAAATGAAGAGGTGGAATCTAGCACGTCAGAAGAGACAGTCACTGGCTTTACCCTGCAATATCCAACTAGGAAAACTGTCACTGAGCTACTTCATCACTCTGAAAAAGGAGCTACATCTGTGGCCAGTATGTATGAAAGAAAACTTGTGGCTTATATTTTCCTGTAAAGAGGCTTTAGAAGAAATTGTAAGTGCTCAAAAACAACCAAAGACATCAGAACTATCAAATAATTCTGATTATTATTTTATTTTTTTTAGATAGAAAGACTTGTTAACAATAGAATTTTTTCCCGCTCTCTAAGAAAGCCATTGGGTACAGGAGGTTGTTTCTGCAGGGAAATGCAGAAACCCTTTGCTCCATACCAGCAATCTTACAAACCTGTCCCCAGAGACACAGGTAAGCCAGACCCACATTCACAAGGGAATTCCGCAGTTGCATTGACACAGCTCCTTACCTACGTTGATGAAAAGTGACTCACAAAATCAGAGCTTCTCCATTTTCAAGAGCAGGCAAACTGTTAGGAACTATCGCAGTTCACAGAAGCAACTTGCAGTCCAGATAAGGCACTAGTATGTCTCAACTAGCAGTGAACCACCAAGAATTAAACGTGCCAGGGAGCTCCTGGTCTCATGCAGCACCTGGCTGCAATAGTGTATTAATCTGCAATTTCAGCCTAAAAGAGTCCATGGTGCTCTGCACAGTGCATTACTTCAAGCCTCCAAGCAAGTTTCAGATCGCTACCTCTGAAAAGTATTTGCAATGTCAACTTTCAGTTAATTTCCCAGCCAATGACCATGAGCTGCACACTGTGCTCTGGAAGCTCTGGACAATGACTGAGGCACAACATCAGCCTATAAGCAAAACAAAACACCAAGCCTTTGAATATCAGCACATTTAGACAATCTTCACAAATTCAATATACAGTTTTTCCCGTCTCCAAAAGAACATCGGGACACTAGCACTAAACCTGTTCAAGAACTTGAAGTCAGTGACAGAATTTATTTTCCCCCTCAGTCAGGAATCAAGGAAGCTCTCTCCCTTTTTAAAGGGAAGAGGCATTTTCCTTAAATGCAGTTGCCTTACAAAAAGAATCAAATAAGCTCAAGGCTTTATTTAAACAAAACTATTAATATGAAGTAAAGGAGGAGTAAGAGTACCATCAAAATGGCACATGTCATACTGGTATGCTTCCTATTTTTGCAGTAAGGGAAGAGCTGTTTTTAAAAAAATGTAAATGCTTTTCAGTTTAATGATACTTAGGAGTCATCTCTGAAAGGAGCTTCAGCTTGTCTTTATACATAACAACATATTGCTCTGAATATATTACTAATGATTAAATGAAGTCATTAAACTAAAACTACTGCCAAAACAATTAGCATGTATTCCAATACAAAAACTTTATGTGCATCCTACTGAATATTGCCAATAAATACACTTCTTTTATACAACTGGTTCTGGTCTACGCAGAATAATGGAACTAAACCAATATACTTATTACCCCCACAAAACCACCCTAGAACCTTATCTAAAAGAAAAGGATGCAGTACTGAACTATTAACCAAAACTTCTATCTTTTTTATTCCTTTATCTTCTAAAACTTACATTAAGTAACTCTTGTTAAAACATAAACTTAGATCCAACCCTTTCCTAGGATGATTCACATAATCAGCACTTGCAGAATAAGTTACAGATACAACGCTATAAGGCTTTAGAATAAAAGAATCCTGTTCTGCTCCTATGGCTAGGACTTACACAATGACAACGCTTATGCCCCTCTTCCTCCCCCTGAAGCCTGTTCTTTGTCAGCAGTCATTTCAATTGACCAGTGCACACAAAGGACAGCACTTTTTCTTTTCCTCATTCTCCTCCTGAATAATGCCCACAGATTATCCTTGTTAACAGATACGCACCTTCCTCTTGTATCTATCAGGGAGGAAACACAAAAGCAGGGAAATAATTTCGAAATCAGAGCACAAAGGAATTCTGTTCCTTCCAAGAAGGCAGCTTTGAAAGCCAGATCAGCATCCTTTGGCATTACTTGTTAAGTGTAGCATATTTGATATTTCCATCTTTTCTTCGGTAGTTCGCCGCACCGTCATCGAGCCTCACTTTTCCCTCCGTCACCTTCCCCTCAAGGATAAGAGGTTGTAGCTCTACAGTCCATTAAGTGCTCACAGACGCAACCCCCTCCAGATATTAATTCAATTCCATTTCTCGCAGTCACTGACTCAGCCATGCGTGGTGCAACACTGACGTCTGACCTCGCAGCCTCCTGCGAGCTCCATCCGTACTTGCCGTCTCTCCAGGGCGCGGCAGCCATTGGGCGCGGCGAGTGACAGGCAGGGTGGGGAGCGTGCGAGAGGAGAGCGGAGCCGCTCGCTGCCGTGCCAAGTACCATCTGCGAAGCTATTTCTAGTCCTGCCAGCTTGTCGGGTTTCAGCACACAAACACCACATCTGAAAAGGTTTTCGCTAACTTTCTCTTGTCACGTCTCTCATTAGCGCACGTGATCATCCAAGACAGACAAATCCATGCAAGTTTCAGGGGATGGTTGATTTGTTCCTGTGCCCGGATTAATGCTTAAAACGAATTCACCTTTCGCTGAGTTCAAAAGCAGGTACAGCAATAGTCTTTGGAGAACAAGGCAGCTCAGCCTCCATTTTTTTAACTATAAACATCCCTTTTCCAGCAACTCTAAGCCAGGAAAAATGTATTATGCTTTGTGATGATCTACACATTACTGTATAATTATACTGATCAGTATATTTCACTGGTCAGAAATCAGTTCACCAAGTCCTGACGTAGGGCATCTTCACATCAATAGGTCATCAAATGCTTGACAAGACAAGTCCACTCAGCACAAAAAGCCACAAAGCAAATTAATACACATCAGGATGAAATTTTTTAAGTTTTTTTTCTTCGGGGAGGATAAGTAAGCATTGCACTACAGCTTTTTTTTAAACATTGCTTTTTAGAATGTCTGTAGGCTGTTTTAAGGAGCACAATACACTGCAGGAACAGTTTAAAAGCAAGTAAAAAAATAAAAACCAAGATGTCATAAGCAGTACAGTGGAAATTAAAATATGATGAGGGCTGAAGGAATAACAGGGATTGTTGAGCAGGAAGGAAGCCAGTAAGAAAAATAAGAGAAAAGTAAGAAAATAAAGGCAGGAGAGCATTGGCATTCTGGACTGAAGAGTCAGCTCTTTAGACATGGAAGGAAAACCTCTGCTCACACCCCATGCCCCAGGGGTAGAATAAGCATCAATCTCATAAGCCTTTTCTTCCCTCCAAATAAGCCATGGAAGACTGTTTTTCTCGGACATTTTTTTTGCCACCACCGAGTGCAGCCCCAGGACATCTCTTTCCAGTCCATCTCAGCTTCTTCCAGGGCTTTACAACCTGCTGCCAATAAAATTTAGATGAAGAAATCTTGATCTGCCAACACCAGGTTGCAATGAAGAGCAGGCATGTTTGCAGTTAAAGCGGATGCATGGTAATCCATAGACCGTGATCTGAGCCCATTGTGAAAGCAGGCCTAATTATTTTCTCGTCGTACAATTCTGTAGGTTTACCCCATGCTATAAAATGTCCAACTACAAAATTCCAATTTACACAGAGACAAATAAAACCTGTCCTGCGGTACAAAAGTGATTACACATTCTGCTATCATTCCAGAGATAAGAGAAGGACCCTTCTGGAGATGCTCTATATAATTACAAAATGCTGAGACAAGTGGCACTTCCATTCACAACCCGTCGAATGCATCCTCCCTGCACACATAAGAAATGTCAGGGGAAAAATAATTTCTCAGCATTTACACAGTAACTCATCACCTACTGAAATTTTTTCGAACAAGTCAAAGATTTTCAAATATTCAAGAAGTTAAAGTGTCATGACAACAGAATCACAGCACAGCCACATTTTGTTTATTAATGCAGTAGGGCAGGCAGGACTTCGAATCTAATACTATCTAAATAGAATGAACAAACAAGGAACTACCAAATGGGATTTAGAAAAACAAATCCAAGAAAAATATTAGGAAAGAGGTAAATTTAAACTACATTTTTTTCCACCACAACTCAAGAGAAAACAGTAGAACAGAATTAGAATCAAAGTCTTTGAACAATAAGAACTACAGCACTATACAGAAACCACATCAGAAGCTAAGAACCAATGAAAAATTCAGAAAATACAGAACAGCAATACTTAATAATAAAAATATTAAAGATCATTTTCTTGAACTTTGCCACCGTTTAGTCAGCATATGGTTCCTAAATTGCTCTTCCGTTTTATTCACGTACTTCAATAAAATGCATCTCAAACAATTTTGTAATAGCTCGGACAAGCAAGACTCTATTAAGAATTACGGTCAGCTTTAACATCACACAGTTTCATCCTGTCTGGATCTTTAGGTTTATACTAGGGATCATTTGCATTATATTTTTGGTCCTTTTTTTCTAAATCTCTCGCTTCCAAGTTTTCCATTACATTGCCTATTTGAGACCAAGAAAGAAAGAGGAGCAGAGAAAACAATAGCACAACTCGCCAGAGGTTTCATAAATTGGACACTTGCCAAACTAGAGAAAAAAACCATAAGGCTAACGCGCGTAACTTTAATACATACACCCTGACAGACACTTACGCCACACGTCCTTTCTCTCCACCAAGCAGCAGAGCAAGGAGTGCCGGTCCCGTGGCTTGCCTTACTGCCACACAAGCCTCACACACAGCAGGATGGCTCACGGTCCCAGATTATGTTTTCTATGAGTCTAGAAAATTGTCTAAGCTATTTTAAGAATGTTAAGGCTGAAGGATTAAACACTGCAAAGCACCAAGGAGTGACAAGCTAAGCATCTATCTTAAATATTACTCTCTCGTTGAGATTATAAAGTTCTTATTTCACCATTACGCTTTTCAAATCCGAAGTATTTTTTCTTTATGATAATGAAGCATATTTGAAAGTGCAAGACAAATAATACTGCAGCATTCAAACCTTTTAACAAAGTAGTTCTGTTCAAGTTTTAATTATCTAACTTACATGTCCAAAAGCATTTTTCTCCCTCACGCTGCATTTTTCACATAGACTTTCACTTGTCTGGAGAAAAAGTGTCAAGTCAAAAACGATAGTTATCTGCCTATATTCAGCCACTCCAAATCCAATTATTTTGTTTAGGCTTTTGAATAAAGTACACTATTTTCCAATAACTGGATTCTCTGAAGCAATCAAGTATCTCAAAGGAACAAGGTAACAAAATATTTCTCTTTAATTTATTCCTTATTCTATTACATCCTCAAACTATTAGCTGGATTCCCAAAGATTTCCAAAATTTGTCTACATTATTTGGAAAAAAATTAATATCAGACGGTAGTATGAATACTATACCCCTACCATACACATTAAAATCTTCCCCAAAACACTGGCTGCTCAGCATTTTATTGAAAACACAAATTCTTTTGGCAGTATATCCAACTTAGCTGCAATTACGTGAGGCATTTCATACCTTCTGATGCATGAACCTTGAATTTGGATCGTATGAAGTGATCAGCAGCAGCCTTTCTGAGAGACATAGGCCATAGACTTAACTCTTATCTGCATCAAATAATCTTTTCAGAAAGCCACGCAGCTTTTTATTTAAACATTTACCCAAAATAGATAATCTACAACAGACCACACACGGTAAGACATGTGCACTGTTTCTCTGGATTGGATTTACCCAACTTCAGCTTTCAGCTACTTCATTTTACTACAAATTTGCCTACCGGCTAAAGCTCATCATCATAATGCTGTTTCTGCAAGGATCTTTAGAGACCGATCAAGATATCATTATTTAACCGTTGAGTCTTCCCTGTCTCAAAAGATATTTAGCAGCTTCTGTATCTTCAGAACCTAAATTTCCCCTGAACTGCGGATACCAGACTTTGAGCAATTCCACTGTACAGCTGCATTGATAGGTGGCGTTCCTGGTGACAGGGAGGCTGGATTAAAACGATCTCTAAGGTCCCTTCCAGCCTAGGCCATTCTATGATTAGTCCTTTTGACTGTAAGATGTTACTGGCAACTTATGTTCAACTGACTCCCCACTGAGACAGTGTTTTTACAGTGCCAATACTTCCACCGATAGCGAGCTGGTGTAGTCCATAAAAAACATTTGGAATCAGAGGATGTGGGTGGTTAACTTTGTATTCAGTCGTATGAAGAACGCATGGTTATTTCTCAAACCACCTAGATCACGTGCTATTAACGAGTCCTTTTCATTACTTAACACTCCCCATCATGGGCCATCTGCATCAGTACGAGTCTTACATTTTATTCCACATCACCAGTCATGGGAGGAAGCACAGGGTCAGAGATGCACTATGTGAACTTGACTGAGCAGTGAATCACCCATTTACAATCACCCTCCAAGACCTGATGGTGAATGTCGGTACCATGCCCTGTTACATCGCATTGCTCACTTCCTCAGACCGTGCCACAGTGTGACCCTGAATGAGAAGCTCAGATCAACCACTTACCAGACACCATCATCTTAATAAAAACATCAACTGTACAAACCTACGTTTCACAAGCCTATACTGACCAGTAACACCAGCCACCTCTTCAGTTCTGTGTTAACTGTTACATTATTCACATCACAGGCCTGTAATTAGTTGGGTCTCCTTGCAGGCCTTCTAATTATGGTGCATTCTTCTTCCTCCTCTCTTGGATGTCTCACAATTATCCAAGATTTAATGACAGGAAAATAATCCACAATATTAACTGTCCATAGAATACTTTGGGCAACATTTGAGTCCAGTTTATCTGAATTTATGCAATAAAATGCGAATTAATCTCTTGTTATTGAATGTACTCCTTAGTTCTTTTCCTATCATCTTGCAAGTGGGAAAGCTTAAATCACTAACAATTTTACCTAGCCAACAGAGTTGTTTCAGTTATATTTAGAACTTCTAAAAGGGCAAAGTACTTGGAAGATATACACGTATATAATTCCAGCAACATCCTTCTTCACATATATTTCCTAGGTGACTAACTGCTTTGCTTAGTTCACTTTTGAAGATTACACGCTGGAAAAACAGTAATTAATTTCATACTGTCTTCAAATCAAGAAACATTTAAAAAACAGCAAGCGATGCAGACAAAAGCAAGATCTGACACACAGCTTACAAAGAAAGTGCTATAGAGCCTGATAGCTGCATGCAAGCAACTATTAGTTATTACCATGAACAAACTGAAGATAAATTTTAAGTATGCTACCAAGCAGAAAGTACCAACAATTAAGGAGTGATGAACAGGAAGTAACTCCTAGTAAGGACTCAAAAAAAAAACCCCAAAATAAATCATGTATTTAGTCCCTCAAATGGTGTCTGATATGCAGACAAGGCATTTAGTTTTTAAAGAGAGTAAAATCACATCCACGGCAAAAAAAAAAATAAATAATCTAAGCACAGATTAGGGAAGCTGACAAATCAGTTAGGTTAGAAAATATCTTTTAAAAGAATTAAGAAGCGTTCCTTTGAAGAACTGCTACAAAATTTATGACAGGACTTGCCACAACCAGATACAGTAGCCTTTAGAATGGACTTTTATTGTAGTTTTTGCGATGCAACAGACGGTACATAGCACCTACCTTGAATGTTTACAAAGTTTACGAGGTCTATTATGCAATTTCCGATCCCAATTCTCTGGATCACTGGAGTTACTGTCATAAGGATGAGGCCGTCCTGCCATTCCACTGCCAGCTTCCTCACACTACTGCTCTCAAAAGCACACATGCAGCACTCACAACCTACATTAAGAGAGCAGTGTTTACCTTTAAATAATGCCATACAGGAAAGAAAAAAATAAACAAACATGCAGAATTTAGTGTTGTTAAGATTTGGTTTTTTCAGATTACAGAAAATAGGATAT
Organism: Apaloderma vittatum; assembly: GCF_000703405.1. Classification (NCBI taxonomy): domain Eukaryota; kingdom Metazoa; phylum Chordata; class Aves; order Trogoniformes; family Trogonidae; genus Apaloderma; species Apaloderma vittatum. Next base: position 64,646 of record NW_009705328.1, read on the forward strand.
ACTGAAGCAGAGTAATAATATTCTATACATTTTACTGATAACCACAATAAAAAGATTATTTCGTTATAAGAAACATAGTTCAATAAAATGTTGGCAGACAACCTCAATTTTGCCACAACTGATTTCACTGTATTCAAACAGAAAAGTTACTGGTTACAAACCACAACGCAAACACATCATAATTTTCTTCCAAATGTACGAAGTTAAGTCAAAGAAAGATCCCAAATGTACAAAAGAGACAAACAGCTTTACAATCTGAATGGCTGCCCAAGAGGAAAACAGAATTAGGATTAATAACCAGCCATATCCGAGTCCTTACTCCAAAGGGAATCAACAGCAATCCCTAGAAACACTCAGTGCAGTTCAATTTCTCCCACTTTCACAGAAAAGTTTAAAAAAACCCAGAAAAATAGACATTATAAGCCTATCTTTCCTTGACAACATTATGTTCAATTCCCACTAAAATTCACTTAAAACAACCTTGCGACTGTCAGTAAAGACAGCAGTCTTAGATGACTGGTGTTCAAGCCATACCTAGAAGTGACACTTGTGTCAAGAGAGCTGTATAGTTCGGAATGACCTGGTTACAAAAATGAAAAAGCAGCCACAAGTGAGCAGCTGATGACTGCACAGCATCTGGAAAAAATTGAATTACAGATAGATAAGTCTACTAACTAATGGAAAGAAAAGCCTACCATGTTTCTCTAAAATTTTAAGCTAAATATTTTAGAAACATTCTGTCTTCACCCCCCCAACCCCTTTTCCTATTTCTATTACCTTCAATGAAACTTAAACGTTTTGGAAGTGAGTCCCAAGGGAATTGAGACTTCTTTAAAAAATAGCTGCTCAAATAAAATGTCCCTGTAGTCATGGAAGACAGAAAAGCTCTTCTGGCAAATTTATATTCTCCCAGCTAAATGCAGACCCAAAACCTTTATTACAGAAGAATGGCACAGAACAAGTTTCTTTAAAATGTTAGTTGCATGGTTCCTTCATGCTCAATTCTAACAAAGAGAATAGATTTTACACCAAGTACATAAACTCCACCACAGGGTTGGGCTTTTTCCTGTTACGGTTTCTATAATTAAACACACTTTGATTGGAAGACTCATATGGTCAGGTGTTGATACAGAGTCAGGAAAGGAAAAAACATTTTATTTAAAATTACAGCAAACACTCTACTTTCTCATGCAAAAAAAAAAAAAAAAAAAAAAAAAAGCCCAATAAGGATTTCAGTGTATATTACCTGGAAATTCAGATTATCAAATCATGGTCAATGTGATGATACTACAGAAGCACAGAAGGTTATGAGATTTACACATGTTTATCAAGTGTGTTTAGATACTTTATAAGGAGAAACCTACAACCTATTTCAAAACAGAAAAAGTATTATTAATAGACAAGGGAAAGGAAGGCTGGTTTATATGTTATATCCAGTCCCAGGTTAATTCAGCAACAGTTGTTCAGAACTTTGGTGCAATACGACTTACGATTTTCATACACAAGCAATACAAAAAAGGACACGTTTTATCCTGAACCTAAATAAGTTACATATGTTAGATTGAGTCACTCAAGCAAGATACATGAGTTTTGCTTCTCATGGCAACAACACATTTTAGAACAAATGGCAGACAGGCAATCTCCCAGCTGAGAGACCGTTCTGAAATCAGCACCACAGCTCCCATTCTGAAATCATTCCAGCCACCAACTGCTGCAGGGTCCCTGCTTCAACTCCTGTACTTGCTGAAGCAGCACAGTGACTCCTTTAGCACCATGTGTTTCAAGCTTGTGCTTGTTTCCACAAATCCTCTCTCCTCTTTAAAACCATATAAACATCCCATCCTCTCAGGTATGGACCAAAGCAGGTGCCTTATCAGAAACAGGTTGTCATCCAGCAGCTAGTTCTTATTCATTGCACTGAAGTAAGACATTAGGATTTGAATTTAACTTCCACACTGGAAGGACATGTAAAACCAGCTGGTTTTATGACAACTGCAGCCGAAAGGACAATTTAAAGTCACTTTCTTGAATTGTCTCAGGCGTTCTGCCCTCCTCTCATTTTTCATTTGTTTCATTTTGATTCAAGAGAAGGGTATAGGTTCACATACACTTCAAAAAGAAAAAAAAAACTGTTCTAAGTAGAATCTGTTCCTCAATCTGCTTTGCTATGAAATTACACACTTAAGCCATTACAAACAATAGATGACACAGAAGGACAGAAACAACTGGGACTGCTCCTCAAGACCAAAAGTATTCCCTTTGCCCAGCTTCAAGCGTACAAGGAACCCGAGTAGCGTCACTGATGAAGTACCACACTAGCGCGCAGCTCGGGACGAGAGCGCGGTCATGAAATGAGGACAATCAACCTGAAAGTATCCACATCTCACGAAGCCCCTACTATAGTTCCAAGCATGTCACACTAAGAACTTGTGAACAAGAACCAGCCTTCACTCCATCCGCCACTCAGCAGGATCTTGAATAACATTTGTCTAAGAAACAATTTGCTGTAACAGGGACTTTCTCTCTCCATGGCCATTGCTGAGAGCACTTTTGTGCTAATTATAATATGCATTTATCAATTTTATTTCAGGTTTTAGAAAACCTGTAAAACTAAAAAGACTATTTTTCATGCTTTTCTCTACGAAAAACAGAAATGCTTTAATTAGCAAGCACTGTATAAATTCTGTAAAGTATTACTAGTCCTCCTGGTTATTTTTTAAAACATTTTTGAAAAGAATATATTTCAATTGTAGTTCAAATTATTTTCTGCGTGGATTCACACTGTGGGCAATAAAGGAAGCATTTTTTGCAGAACATTCTGGCCTTGCATGTAAGACAAAAAAGTCTGCAATACTCCATGGCCCCAAATACTATCCAATGCCCATGAAATCAAGGAACTGTATCCGAAATGTTGATAAAGGCAAAAAGGCATTGAGAGCACATGAAATAAAGAAAATAATCAAATTCAAAAATCCTCTATAGATCACAAGACACTGTCATATTGTCCAAACTCACTGCTCTTCTAATTAGCTAAAAGGCAATTCTCCAGGTGTAAAGAATGATTTCTTGCCCCTCTGCAGAAAGCTAATACTCCAGAGAATTGTCACAGGGAATAATTGTGTAAAGTAGGAAATCAGGAAGCAGACTTCAATTTTCAAAGCTTTCAACCGAGACAGCTGGAACACTTCTGATTTGCTAACATCAAGACAGAAACATCACTAATTTATGAAAGTTGTAGACTACTGAAATACAAGGGAACTGTAAAGACAGACACCTAGTGGGTTTGGGAAGCTAATTGTTGATGTGGTTGAGCCACTCCAGGCATTGCAAAATACAGTAATTAACGTGTTTACACCATTAAATAGCTCACGAAAGTACGCATCAGACACTAACCTGTGATAGCTGAAGAACAGATTATGTTAAATAATACTTAAAGCAAATCCATTTCTGTGCCATGACAAAATGCAATGCACAAATGATGCACAGCAGATTAAGCAAGATCTAGACAACATCAGATGCTGGACAGAAATGGCTGTACACGTTTGTGAGATGCAGGACTTGGACTCTTCAAGGTACTTCAAGGGGAAAAATCTGTTCTTTGGAAATTTTTCAGGAAAGCAAAGCTAACCTCAGTATCAATACATTTCAAACCAGCCAGCGACACTGTATTTATTGCAAATACTTGTACGGTTGCAAAGCCCTGGAGTCTTACTAAAAAAAGATGATTAAGTAGCCTGAAGTTTTGAGACAGAGGCCCGAGACGTCAGGTTCTAGACACTAGCTCATCACGTGGAACAAAGAACTCAGTGCTCCAGCTGTCAGCATACAAGAAAACATTGAGATAGGTAAGTAACACTTCAGGCAGCTAACTCAGCTTTAAGCCTTGGTCAGAAGCATTTTCTAAAGTAGGGCAGGTTTCAGAAGCTCAACTGTTCTAACCTGCTTGATCAGTAAGAACTCATTGCTCCAGCTGTCAGCAAGACAAGAAAACATTGAGATAGGTAAGTAACACTTCAGGCAGCTAACTCAGCTTTAAGCCTTGGTCAGAAGCATTTTCTAAAGTAGGGCAGGTTTCAGAAGCTCAACTGTTCTAACCTGCTTGATCAGTGAAATACACTGTAAAAATAAACCAGGATAATCGGGAAAGATCCAATAGACAAGTAACCAGCTAGGACAAAACCTGTCATTAGTTGCAACAGATAAACTCCAAGATTCAGACTAATTAGACTTTTTGTAAGGGGTGACAGTCTGCTGCTGTTCACTGCCTCTAGTCATCAAAGCATAAAAGCAGCAACAAAAACTAGCTTACAAATAAGATTTACTGGGAATGCAAGCACAGTGACATTACATCTTAATTAAGAAATACAGTTCAAAGTACACATGCTCATAATGCAAACACCATACACTATGGAAATCCATAGCTGCCAAGTGAGTTTCTTGCAAACTAGTGCAGATGTAAGTCACAATTTGGCCACATAAAGTAGCTTTTCATCACTTAAATGTTATCAAACTGATGCTGGTTAAAGCAGCTAAGACATATCCTTTACAGCACAGTCTCAACATTAACACAGTAGGATTGAAGCTTTTCTTAACAAGTCAGAAGTAAAACAAACAACAAAGAAATCAAGCAACTCATGGGAAGGTGCTGATATTCCTACAAGGAACATGATGTTAAAACACCTATCTGAGAGCAGAAGCCTGAAAAGCAAGAGCAAGATAATTTTAAACTCCCCCTCTGTATTAGGATTCATTGTGTAAAGTCAGCCTAGGTCTATCTGTAGAAAGCTCAGTGGATTAACAACTTCTCCCACACAGAAGCAGAATAATGGTTATCACTGCAGGAAAAAGGTGCAAAACATCACTTCTTGCCACTACTACAGGCCCCATCCCCTGTGGCCCACAGGTATAAAACCGAATGCAGACAGACACAGGGCATTAGTGACAAGATCAATAGCATGAAACAGTATCACATAGATTTCCAAAGAAACAAGCAAGATCTATACCCATGGTCGTACCCAGCAGTAACCAGATCTCAGGGAGCAAGAAAATCCCAAGTATATTTTCACCTTTTAAATTAAGTCTAAATTGGTTTTGGATTTTATACATACTTTAAGGAGATACATACTTTTATTGACAAGCAACAGCACCAGGTCAAGATCTACAAAACACTGCTAAAAGAAAGCTGTACTGAAAATAATTAACACCAAATGAGATTCTGATTTTTGTGTATGCACACAGGACAAAAAAGCCCCAGCCTCAAAGTTACAATCTACAAAAGCATACAGTTTATACAAAGTCACAGGAAAACCAACAATGATGATGTCTGTGACTAATTTAAAAAGGAGTATCATCCACACATCAGCTGTTTACCATTTTCAAATGCAATGGCACCTAAAAGGAAAACTGGGCTTCAAGAAGGAATTCAAGAAGCAATATGATAGGTGCTTTAACTTGCTGTCTGTCTTAACTCCCAGTTTGCCTGGCATTAACACGCTAGGCAAAAGCAAAACAACAAATGTGCTGGAAAAAAACTCCTAAGATCAGCATCATCAATAGACAGCAATGACGACTCCAGGTATGATGCAATAAGCTATAATGAGGTTTTGAGAAAAAAATGGTTCAATTTGAGAGGTAACATGCAAAGGGTTTTGGCAGATTTGCGTGTCTTAAAAAAAAAAATCTGTGATTTTTAGCAAGAAAAAGACCTACTCAAAGACAAATTCACACTGCTAGACCTGCAAAACAAGCACAGTGGAACAGTGTTTATTAACTACAAAAAAATGGTTTAAAGAAGAAAGAAAAAAACAAACAAAAGAGCAGCCAGTTCGTTTTGACAGTATTTGTGTTCGAGCTACACGAAGTTAAGGCAGCCTTCACAACATGATGCAGACAGATTTTTAGTTTCAAAAAAAAGAAAACAAGTGTGTGTGCACTATCAAGTTTTGAAGTGTGACGTTGATAATTTGAATTGTATTTCTGGATCATCTAATTCAATAGCAAACCGAAAAGAGAAGGAGAGGGTCTTCCAGGGAAAAGAGCACCAAAGCTGAAACCGAGATAAGAAATCTTTAAATGATTCACTAAAGATGATTCATGAAGAAGAAAGGCAAACAAAAATAAGAACACAGGTGAGTCAACAGGTTACCTAGAAGCTAGGTTTTAAGCACGTACTGGAATTTGTGAGAGGCAGCCAACAGTAAAGAACAAAAAGATACAATGCTCAACCACCCCTTTGGATAAAGAAGCCGGACAAGTGATAGAAACAAACCTGAAAAAGGTCTATGATGGAGCTGGATCCAAATGCTGAAAGAAAAGAGTTCTAAAGTGACACACTTGATGGGATCACAGATCAAAAGGAAAAAGACACGGAAGCAAGAACTAGAAACAAAACTGAACTTGAAGAAAAAAGTGACAATAGTTAACTGCAACACTTAATTGTACCATGACAGGTTTCTCACACAAGCGACTGGTATTTTCTGCAAATAAAGGGTACTTATGTGGCAAGAGTTTTATAAAGATATTGAACCCATTTGAGCAGGTATTACATAAAATGAGTATGCTGGGGAATTACACGATCGCTGCCAGGCAGTTCTAAGCAACTATACCGTTCCTGTACAGCCCTCACAGCAACTGCAGCTTTTACCCCCAAACCGTGATACGACTGGTAACTTGAGTAGTGCTCAGCCGATCCTTGACACCACCCGTAAGGAGGGTTACCACGGCCCAGGGCCGGCCGAAGGACTCTTTCTACAGCGACTGGGAAGTGCAAAAGCCGGAGCGCAGGATCTGTCCCAGGCCACAGGGACAGCCGCGGCACGGCCAGGCCCGCCCAGGGCTGCGG